>NC_056741.1:874890103-875015103 GCF_019279795.1 Protopterus annectens | reverse complement strand
CTCACATGGGGCAATTGGCTAAGCTTAAAATGGCTTACAAGAGCAGTTAGCCTAGTACTAATCTATGAACCTAAATATTCTCCATCTGCATTTGTACAAGACAATAAACAAGCTCTATCCTTTTATCTATAAATGTTTATGATTATATAAGATGCAGCAGCAAGGGGGTTTACATGCCAAATGGGCTTCAGTGATAAAAATGAAGTCAAGTTAAACTATATTAATCTCTAATGAACCACACAGCAAGTATTTCCCTATATGAATGGAGAACGTTGAGTTTTACAAATGGCTTTTTACTGAATGATATATATTGTAGGTCATAATGCAAGTCCTTAAGCTGACAATGTTTTTTTGTACAAAAGTTAACAATGTGTTGTGTACCATTTATACTTTCTACTATTTTCCTTCTGAACTTTAGCTTTCTGCCTCTGCCCACTTCTCCATGTGTGGTGCTCATGTAAGCAGTGAGTGATGGAAGTTACTTCTTACATCCATTGCAAAGCTGTCCCTTTAGAACTCCAAGTACTGTTGACTATAACACCAAAATGTATGCAGAACACTGAATTTAATTTTAGTTTTGCATCTGTTAATAGTTCATCTCTTGATACTTTTCCGCCATGACCAAACTGAAGAAGCTTAGTTTACACTGCAAGGTGAGAAAAGGTTAACAATAACTGGGAATAACCAAGGCAAAGTTCATAACATTCATTACAATGAATGAAAGTAAGACAAAGTACAGTAACACTAAATGTAAATATGAGGAAGGAGCCAAATCATCATCATCACCATCAACAATCCATTTATTCCCATATTTCTACATGGGGTCAGGGAGTTGAGTCAACTGTTACTTTGTTTGTGTCTTTCGGCTTTTTCCTGGTTAGGGGTCGCCACAGTGGAACTCCGGTCCGTTAATGATTGGCAGTTGATTTTTATGTACCGGCTTGCCAGGCCTGACGCACAACCTTCAACGAAGGTACGCCCATTCATGCATGTCTCCACGCAGAAGACACTCTAGCTGAGAATCGAACTGGACAGCGTCTTACTGTGAGGCGACAATGCTACCGCAGCACCACCACGAGTCAACTGTTACTACCTCTCTTAATTCAGTGCCACTCTCCTGCCTTCTTCAGCAGTCATACCAAACTGTCTCAGGCCTTCTCTCACCCAGTCCATCCCTTTGCTGGTCATATTCTCATTTCCTCTTGCCTTCTCCCTCTTTCCCCTAAATCTTCCTCACCAAATCATGTTTTACTTTTCCTGCACTCATCAGAACTACCATAATCTGTTTCCTTTGACCTTCTCTGTGATTCAAGTTACTTTGGCTTCTGCTATAATGTCATCATTTCTTCAGTGTGCATCCTACCACCCATCTCGCACACTTCATCCCAGACATCTCTTGCTTCCTCAACTGTCCTGCCTTCACTGTCCAGGCTTCTGTAATCATACAGAAGTACTAGTTGCAGAAATGCTTTTGTACACATTACATTTTAGCTTCTTTGGCAGTTTTTGTCACACACTATGCCTGACACTCTGTGCCATTTGGCTGTAGCCCATTTGCTTCTTGCTCTGACCCCCTCATTAAGGCTTCCCTTCTCCTCAACCACTTGAAGTTGCTAATCTGTTCCATTATTATCCTTTCTACCTTAATTTTCAGCTTTTTCTGATTTCCTTAATTTGTTGTCATGCCCATTGTCTTCCCGCATCTGTACTCAGTTTCATCCCATGTGCCTTTGCATTTCCATTCACCTATCATTTGCTGAAGTTCTTGCTCAGAGTCTACTTATAATACCATAACATTTGCATACAGCAGCTTTGCCATCTTACAGATCAAGTGGTTTAAGTTGCTGTAGTTGCACCTTAATTATTAAACAAGAGAGGGCTCGGTTTGGCATGTACAAGATTTTTATATAATAATACATATTTATCATATACTTGCACTCTGCTGCCTTTGCATCATAATAGTACATTTTAACAGTTTTTTCTTTGAATCACTGCAAAGCCAGACTGAATCTCTCAAAACAGATGAAGGTGTAAAGCACTATACTTTAGCCATGTCTGTGGCAGGTGAGGCCCAAGTGTGACTGTGTGTTGTCAGCTCTGTGGTAACTTAGTTGCATGAACTGTGCAGCAGACCATGTACATGTTACGGTGACCCGTATTATCATTGTGCAGCATCTTTTAATAACCTGCTGAGTCCTAGATGAAGAGGTGATTTAACATAGCTTATCAGACTTTATCTCATTTATGGTACAGGTCTTCTGGTATTATTCTTATTTACTGAAGCCAACTCCCTTTTGTGTATTGCATTTTTTTCTGCTAACCTGACTTCCACACCAAATTAGTTATGTTTTTCAGCTACTGTTATTATATTTCAGCTTAAGGTTCTAGGACAAGTTTTGAATGTTTTTGACACTTACTTTAAACATTACGTCCTGCTTTATTGAATGTATTATTTTTTAAATGCAGAAATGCCGGTACCTAGAAGCACATGATATTTTACACTTTGCATACAATTTGTATGTGTTATTTAATCACACAGAACAAAGGCTGTTTGCCTTTTACACCCCCGTCCTTCACTGTGGCTTAAAGAACCAAAGACAATGAGCAACAGTAAGGAGTACATAAGATACATAAGGAATCCCCCCACTTATCTATCGGAATACATCCCATCACAAGACCTGCACTTGTACCTACACGGGAGGCAGAAGCCACTGCTTTCACAATTTGTCACTGAGAGTTGTCACCAGTCAGGAGGAAACAACCCAAACACATTAATCTTTAAGGTCTAGTCTTATAATAAGTATACTTGTACACAGATGTACTTTTATATAATTTTGCATTCCACTGCCAAATGACAAAGATAAAAAGAGAGTAAAACAAATATAATAAGAGGGAGCCAGAAGAGGAATGGAGGAAGCAACTGCACAGGAGTTGTTGCAATTATAGAGAGACTCTTTGGGAAAATTGATTCCTTTTGTTTTTGTTTCGTGTATCTGTAAGAAAAATGCAGTCTGTCTCACAGGTGAGGTAGCCTTCCATTACACAGTTAAAACAAGAAAAGACCATGACAGTTATGGTAATACAGATTTGAAAAAATGAGTACTGTATGGGTACACTTACTTCAGAATCAACTGGCAAACTGGGGTACAGGCATGGGAGTTCTATTGCTAAAATAATTGTGTGCTAGAACTGTATATCGCATAAAAACATGTATATAAATGTAGACCTTATGTTGTGGTATTTCATGCTTCCTATAAACAGTTTAGCAAGGGATTTTCTCCTCTGTGAAGTTCCATACTTACAAATGGACCTAAGCATTGACAGCGATGCCTAGAATAGAGATGAGACAAATTTCCCAGAGTACCCTGGTTTAGCTGAGCAGCTGCTGATGCAAGGGGGGATGACTGGGGGAAGTTATCATTATCTGTATTGATTAAAATGTATATATAGAAAGGAAGAGACAGACGCTACACGTCATTAGATGTTCTCCAATGACAAAAACAAATGGTGACATTCACAGCAGCACTTATCTTGAAAGGAAGCCACCTCCTCAAACAGCATAGAACTACACTAATTCCAGTACTGTCTACTAGTTCTCTGAGGGTACAATATTTGTGCTAATCTTGAGTGAATCCATTCAGCTGTTTGCCTGATTACAACCTATTAGAATCTTCTGAGAAACAAAATAAACATGATCCAAGTTTCAACGAGAACAACAAAGGCAATTAAGCCTTAGAATCATGTATACCACATGTATTTAAACTTAAACTAAAACAACAAGCTTTGTCAAACTTCCACCAAACATAAATATTGCCAGGAACCATTACAAAAGTGGTTCACCCTCACCAATGGGATATGGGCCGAGTCAGGGCAATGACCTTCAAGGAGTGAAACAAATGTTTTTAATTGATCTGTAGCTGCCCCAGCAAAGAAAACAGAGGGCACAGACAGTGCCCAGGATTGTGGTAAAAAACTAACTCTTTATTTATTCTTTTTTTCTTCCAGTTTTTCCCCTGCTGCCTTTTGATCATAAGCTTCTTCCAGTATATATTTATTCCCATCACCAAAGCAAGAGTCAGCTGAGTGGGGCCTTCATTTAGACAGCCATCAGGGATGGTTTGAAATTTTTCTGTTTTTTTCAGCTCTATCCTCCTGCAATGTTCATTGATTTGACTGCTGAAGATGTCCCCTCATTTCTGCGAGGTGTACTCCTACCAAACAGCCTCATCCCTCCCCTGAAGCAGAAGTGATAACTTCTGTGGTCTCCACCAGAAAAACTGTACCAAAACCTGTGTGCTCCTTGGAGAAATGCAACCTTCTTGACCTCCCCGAAAGACACAAGTACCCTTCAGACCTCTCCCTCCCTGTCTCGCTTCATCACTGCTGAGTCCATTAAACAAATCCTAGTCACCTGGGTCACAGTCAGGGCTCCATCCCTAATTTCCACAGAGTCAGTATGACTACATGCTTGCAAGAAAGACACTACATTAAGATGTATCTTAAAACTAAAGGGGCACAGAACTAGGTGAAATGTGTTGTTAGGATTGTATTATTCATAATGTCTACTACGCTGTCTCCTATTTTCATGACCCAAGTCCAGGCTTTAGGGCCAAGGCAGACAGTCATAGTTGTGTCATAGATCCTACACCCACAGCACACACACTGTTTTACTTAGACCCCTACGATTGATGCAAAGCATTCTGACAGCTATTATGGCTGCTCACAAAAAATGCATAATTTTCTTAGTACTGAATACCATTCCAAGACGCAGATGTGTGTCAGTGACAGAATGATATTTGTGGATCTGAGTCAGAAATACCTACCTTGAAGCTTGAATGAGATATGCAATAGAGGACAAATGCATGATTGCATGGTATCATATTCTGATATGACTTGGTAACACTGACATTTTGATGAGCCCTGTATTGTTTTAGTTATTGAATTCAGAAATTATAACTAATTTACATGTAAATTCTTCACAACTGCCAGGATGCCTTGATACAAAGATGAATTTTATTTTTTTTTTATTTTATTTTATTTTTTGCAAAATCTGTGGCCATATTTTTTGAGTCTTGGCTATCAGTGTTGAAGAAGACCTTAATGCCACATTATTACTGTGTGGTAAGTTTATAATCATAGCAGTTGCAGAAATATACATTAATTAACTCCACTGCATTTACTAATATGTTTGTGCGTCTTACTTCCCTAAGACCAAGGCCACTGCGGTATCAGTAATCCATTACCTGATTCGCACAAAAGGTCCTGTCTACTGCCACAGAACCTACCGGTTTGCCATAGGGAAGGCATTAAACACAATTAATACATTATAGTCCACAATTAGGAGAGTACCCATGTCACTGAATGCAAGGCATGGGGATGCAACAGAAATATTTCTCATCAGCATCAGAGTTTTCTGCTTTGTCCCTCAAGGGGAACTTCTCTAGATTTGTACACAACTGCTTTACATACACTTTTAAGAAGAAAGGTTCCAAAAAAACAAAAAGTGTTTTTGCATTTTTCTTATAGCAGCATTTAGTAGAAATATATCCTGCACTGTGCAAGTTCTCACAGGCCCTGTGTAATTATAAACCCAAAACCAACTAACAAAGGCCCACAGGTCTGTAAGACTAAAGATTGGCCTACAAATTGCAGCTTGCTGTATCCTTTCCCCCAAGTTAACATTCTCATTTGACTTTCAGATACTGTACTTTCAAACATTTTAATCATGTAACTATCACTGATTCCTCAAATATCATTGCAACCATCACAGAAGCACATAAATATAGAAGAAGATTTGTGTTTATATTTAGTGATGTACTTAACCATTTCTGTTGCAATAGTTTTAGTGTCCCAAATTACAAAGCACCAGATATATTACAGTCCAGGTCAGTTTTCTACAGGCAATCGTAAACATTTCTCTGACACAATTGGTAATGTAATTATTTCTTTTAACATGACTTCAGATGTCTTGTTAACTTCCTTACTTGCAAAGCTTGTAAAAAAATACACCTGTGCTATGTTTCTCATTTTTCTCTACAGTAAGCATGTTTTCCTTGTAATTATCTTCTCTCAGTCGTCTTTTTTTTTATATTTTACTTCAAACAAAATTGAAAATTGTAGCTTTATGTGTTTCTGAACTAATTCTAGAGAAAAAAGTTGCATTCAGTGTTTATGGAACTATTATGGCACTGGGCTGAAGTTTTTTTTTTGTGCATTCATAGAAACTGAATGGTATGCTTTGTGAAACGCAGTTGAAAACCAGGAAACATGCCGATTTAAGTCACTGAGGTGAGTGCATGTAGTGATCTCTCCCATCCATTTATGCTACCCTTGTTTTAATTCTTTAGCTGAGTTAAGTTGTGCAAGATCCATTCATTCTGGGATCCAGTGGCCATAAAGCTGATACTTTCTTTTTTCTTTTGGTGAGAGTGTATGTGTGTTTACAGTAGTTCATTCTCGTGTTGGAATGCAGATATGCATTGATATACACCAGACAGCTTTTTCACCCACCTACAGTGACCTGTTCACACCATATCACCCGTTGCCGTTGTGGTCTTGCACCAAATAATGGTCCACAAAGTACAATTTGTGTTGAAAGAATAAGCATAATGTCTTACATATTATCTTCATAACTGACCCCTGCTTAGTCCTACTTTTCTTTACTGATATGTTCTAATTTATTATCGTAGGTCTTTATATAAACTTCTGTAAACACATTATAAGATGCAAACAAAAATCCCAAAGCTTCTTTCACACTAGTTAAAGAAAAGTTCAGAAAAGCATGTGACAGATAACAAAATAAACACAATATTATATTAATTAATTCTGATTTACCACAAGGGTGTCCTTTTTATTACTCTTATATCAAATAAAAATGAACACATTAAAGCAAAGAAAATCAAATATGTTTTTATAAATGTGTAGAAAAATGCACCATACATAAAAAAAAAAAACTAAATCATCATCATCATCTTTCGGCTTTTCCTGTTAGGGGTCGCCACAGCGGATCATCTCTTTCCATTTCTTCCTATCCTCTGCATCTTGCTCTGTCACACCAACCGCCTGCATGTCCTCTCTCACCATGTCCATAAACCTTATGTTAGGCCTTCCTCTTTTCCTCTTACCTGGCAGCTCCATCCTTAGCATCTTTTTCCCAATATACCCATCATCCCTCCTCAGCACATGTCCAAGCCAACGCAATCTCGTCTCTCTTGCTTTGTCTCCAAACTGTCCAACATGAGCTGACCCTCTAATATACTGATTCCTAATCATATCCATCCTAGTCACCCCGAGTGCAAATCTTAACATCTTTAACTCTGCCACATCCAGCTCTGACTCCTGCCTTTTTGTCAATGCCACTGTCTCCAACCCATATAACATAGCTGGTCTCACTACCCTCTGGGATGCACAAGCCAGTGCATTTCTTTGTGCCGGTCCCAAGCCCGGATAAATGGGGAGGGTTGCGTCAGGAAGGGCATCCGGTGTAAAAATTCTGTCACATAACTTATGGCGCAGAAAAAAAAAAAACTAAATATCTACATAAAATGGCTCAAGTCTTAAATTATCATTCAGCTTGAGTAACAGCCTGTGTTGTGTACATCCAGAAGTTTTCCCATTAACTAAGTCTATGTTCAGTGTCACCATACCCTCTGGTAAAGAAAATAATCTTTAGGTGATTATAAACCTAAAAGCGCAGTCATGTGAAGAAATTTGAAAAGCTTGTACTAAGCATTAGAAACTTTTTTAGTTTTAATTTCAGATAGGTTTATGATAGTCTTGCCCACTTAAAACAGCCTATAAACACATCACCAAGTAGGCAACCATATTACTTTTTACAATTACTAAATTGTATAACCTGAAACTGTTATCATCCACGAGGCAAATGTGTTGGCCTTTTTTTGCAAACAGAACAGCATCCATATTCAAGAATTCCATCCAGAATGTCTGCCTTTGTGTTGTGAATACCTGCACAAGAAGCTAAAACAAACTGGTTCCATTTCTAAAGGTAATATTTGACACAGCACGATGTGCTTCATAAAGTGTTAAATCATTTTGAAAATTGTACCAATTTTTCTGTAGCATGGCCTTTAAAGTCCTTGCACTATTTATTTAGTAATAAAGCTAAGAAGTGTTTTTTCTTTGAATGCATCTAGAACAATTCATCTTAGTCTGTCTCTCTAACCCTCTCCAAACATTGACTAAAACGTTTTTGCTGTACAATCTTTCCACAAATCTGTTCTTCATATCCATAAACTGCTCCTCTACTCTGTCAGGTGAGAACAAATGTCTTCAACATCCATAAATGAGTCGGGGGTCGGGATAATTCTGTATTATGTGTCTGGGATGTCAGCACTTGGCCATTAGAAGAATGTCCCTGTCCATAGATTTTCTGAACATCTCACTAATGTGTTATCTGGCTGTACTGTCATGGCATGTCCAAAAATGACAGCACTGTGCAACTAATAGTTGGTGTAAGGAAAAAAATTATGAAATGGTGCCATTCAGAAAATTAATGAACAGATTAAGGGAATCAAATTCTCCTTTTCAAATCATGAACACGTAATCTAGAAGCTGCTGCCTCAGATCAGAATGCAACAGAACTATATATATATATATATATATATATATATATATATATATATATATATTTGCCCTGAGTTATATAGGTTTTCATCCTCTCAGTACCCCTTGATAAGGTTAATTTACATAAGTGAAACCATGATCCTCACAGATATATCTTAACTTCTTCCAGAAAATTCTGTCATGTGTTAACAATACATTATTTTCCAAAAGTTGTTCTAATAGGTGCAGCCAAAATATTGATTACCTATGCATATAACATTTCTTTGTTCAACAAAATATTCATTGAGACATGCACCTAGCAAATGGGAAATAAAGGATCCAGAGACTGACTTAAGTAAGCCTTCCTCAATCTGTAATTCTTTTAAGATATTTAATACATGAACTGTACTTCTCACATTCAGTGTATTTTTCTTTAACTTAGGATCTTATACAGTTATCCAAACTATGAAGTATTAGGACTTGTCCACTTAAACAGCACTGACCGAAGCAGTAGTAATGGCCACACCTCATACTGCTGACACATCATTTCACCAGGCCACGGCACGGTTATCAGTCTAGACCTGAGTGGAATCAGTATCTGACTGCAAGGTAGCCTCCTGCTAGAAGAAGCTGCCAGCATAACTTGTAAGAACTTTACATTGTAACCAAATGATAAATAGTGTGCACCACACTTTCATAGATTCATAGATTTCATAGATTCATAGATTAGTACTAAGCTAACTGCCCTTGTGAGCCATTTTAAGCTTAGCCAATTAACCCTTGTGAGACTCAAACCTGCACCTTATGTTTGTAAGGCAAACACCTTAACCATTAGGCCACCCCCCCCCCCAACACTTGGGGGAGGGGGTACACAGGAGGAAGGGTAAAAGTCTGAAAGCTGATGTACAATTTAAAACAATCAGGCTCATTGGTTACCCTAGTGATTAATTCACTCATAAGTGAAGATGCTGATTTTATTATACATGTAATGGTTATCAGACAGAAAAACATAAAAGATTATGGGAATCATAACTTGTCTCTGAGGGGTTCAGCTTCATGCAACTGGTACACATAACAGGAATCTCACTACTACAATTTCCCTGTAATTACCTGTAAGGCAGTACATCATATTTTGTTGTCCATTCACCTTTTACTCAGGTCACATTTGGATAAGCACTTTTTTCTTGCATATCATCTCCTCAAACTGTATGTAGTGTTTCTCTTTGGATTGGGATTGATATAAACAAAATAGAAAACTGCACTTTAAAATGTATTTTGCTCTTTCTCCAAATCACTGTGGCCACAGAGTTATCATATATAAGTAAGTATGAATTAGGGCTGCAAAAAGGCCAATAAAAAAAACTTAACATGAACTTTTTTACATGCTATTTGTTTTGCTTGGTTTGGATAGAAGCACTTCAAATATCAAGCTAATACAAACACTTGAAATCTTAAGTTAATACTGCCATTCACTTTACATGCAAACAGTTTAGTCCTGAGGAAGCCATCTGGAAATCCTTTAATATTACTGTTGAGTTCTGTCTTTAAACTAGGCTTTTTAGACAGATGAAACAACAGATTTCCATGAAGATCACAGGGGAGCGGGGAGTTAAAGATCTTTCCTATACAATTCTAAAAGGTTTGAAAGATATGAACGTCCTTGAACAAATCCTTGTCATTTTCAGTTGAGGAGACTTATGATCTCCAGTTGTTTTGTTGCTCTGTCTTTGAGGAACAAATCATGGAGGTAAGACAGAACATCAATTCCCTTGACTTTACCACTCACCTTTCATGCAAACTGTAACATATGCCATGTGGCAGCCACAGTAACATTGCGGAGTTAATATTGATAAAATATTACTAATAACTTTTAAGTCAGTTTCTTCTCATTACTTTCCTTGAGTTTATAAATAAGTTGATGATGTTAAAATAACAATATTTATGGCTGGAAATTATTACATTTTGTACTGATTTGTAAGTATGGTTTTGAATTTTGTCATTAGGTTTACTGGTATATTTTTTTAATCTTTGACTTCTAGCCATTGTCTTGTTATTTGTTTTCTTGTTCTTTAATTCTTGCTCAGTATTTCTTTGTACTGTGCATGGAGTGCCACAATTATGCTCTGAAATCAAGAAAAAGATAGGCTTGCTATGCACCTTTAACAACAGTCTCTGCCAACCTCCACAGAAATTTGGCAGAAACTAAAACAATTTAAAAGCTGTTAGCTATTTCTGGCTTCCACACCTCTAAACAAAAATGGTGGCTGCAAGAAGTATATAACAGATGTTAGTTCTTCATACGGACACTTCTTCTGCCACTGTGAGACATGACTAAGAACTTTGCAGGTTTCAAAGCTACAAATCACTTTACATCCCTACACATTTTTTTCTGAAATTGTAGTACATGGAGCAGATAAAACTCCATGCATTACATAGTTATGATAGAGTCTCTACAGTTGTAACTGTTGATATGTGTTCTTGACATAGATGTCAAGATTCTCCTCTCAAGCTTCACTTCACTCTGCTCTGAAGTGGAGTTATTTATAACCATGTCATGAGCACATAATAAGTTGGGTATGATTGGAGATCCAGTTATGGATCTTTCGGCTTTTCCTGGTAAGGGGTCTCCACAGCAGAACTCTGGTCCGCTAATGATTGGCAGTAGATTTTTTTACGAGCCAAGTTGCCAGCCCTGACGCACAACCTTCAACGAAGGTACGCCCATTCACGCATGTCTCCACACAGAAGACGCTTTAGCTGAGAATCAAACAGGACAACGTCTTACTGTGAGGCGACAATGCGATCCAGTTATAATGTGCTTTATTATGAAATTTTCTCAGGATGACAGATTGGTTACCTTAACCTTTTCACTTAACAGCAAGGAGTTACTTGCAGATATGAACAAGTGAAAATGGATGATTCCAGTTCAAAAATGATTACTAAATAAAAGCAGTGCAAGACTCACTATAAGCTGTTTCAGTTTAGCACCAGATTTGGGTGAACCCTGATTCAGAAAGCAAAGTAGGTTATGCAGTGCTCATCCACTTGTCTCCTCTGCAGCTCAGCCATGTATACAAAATCACTTATTTGCATGTAGGACATAACTTATTCCACAGGAGCACTGATGTAGATGATTTAAACAGTTATGGTGACTTTGGCTTGCCTAGTAAGTGTACCCATTTATGTCCAAATTTAAAAGAGTCACTTACAGTAGCCATATATGAGTTGTGAGCAGCCCATATATGAGTTGTGAGCAGCCCATGCCCCCAGCCTGATGTCATCACTGTTACATATGGTTACCTAGGGCAAGACTCATCCTTGTGAATTGTTACTTGCAGTTCAGTAATAACATTACAGCTCAGCAAAAACTATAATGCCCAGCTTCTGAATTCAGATCTACATCTGAAAATGATCTGGATGTATCAGCACATCAGCCTGCTTATTAAATATTAATAAATAAATAAATCATTTAATTCATTATGGACAAGTAACCTTAATGCACAATATTAATCCATATATCAGCCACAGTTACTATGTTTGTGAACCAGAGTTCATCTGTTTTAAATGTATTATGTTGTTTACACTTTCTCCATGTGCTGGAGTTCATAGGTTCATAGGTTCATAGGTAGGTACTAGGCTAGCGGCCCTAGGGCCCATACAAGCCTAGCCAAAAAATGTACCCTGGCTTTCGCCACCCAAGAAAATTATTTTCCTATGCCCCTGTCGAGCAGAGCCACAGAAGTGATCCCCAGGGTGAATTTCCCATTTCCCATCCAATCATCAAGATTTTTCTTGAAGAGTGCTAATGAGGAGCTCTGTTTGACATAGATAGGTAGTCTGTTCCAGAGTATGGGGAGTCTCTGGGACAGGAATCTATCCCTCCAGCATGTTCTGTTTATTGTGGTGACAAGGTTAAGGTCCCTAGAGCATGTAGCTCAGAGGGATTGGGATTTCTTTAAGTGGAGCATGTCCAACAGCTCTGGGTTTGACATAGCTTTGTATGTTAGGCAGAGATCACCCCTGAGTAGGCGATATGCGATGGAGTAAAGCTGTAGTTTTTTGAGACGGTCTGCATAGGGCATCTGTTTGAGGCCAGTAATCCTCTTTGTGAGGTATTTCTGTGGTCTTTCCAGTTGTTGTAGATGTCTTGTGAGGTACATACCAAAAGGGGCATTGTACTCTATAATGGGTCTAATGAGTGATGAGTAGAGGGGAACAATGACCTCTTTTTTTCTGGATGAGAATCCTTTTGTGATGAGATGAGCCATGTAGAAGGATTTCCGTGACCACTGTGGCAATGTGATTATCAAAGGAGAGACTACTGTCCACCTGTGTCCCAAGGTCTCTTATCACATTTTTGGCATTAAGTAGACTACCAGCTATGTGGTAGTTCATGGGTAAAGAGTTTTTTACCAAAGGGGATGACAATACACTTTTTGGCATTGAGCTTCAGGCCATGGCTTTGACACCAGGTATCTGCCTCAGTGAGGCCCTTTTGTAGTTTGTCCACATCGTTAGGAGTTTCGATTATGGCTCCTAGTTTGCAGTCAACTGCAAACTTTGTTAGCCAAAGACCTTCTGTGTTGGCCTGCACTTCAGAGAAGTAGATACCAAACAGGAGAGGACCCAGGACTGAACCCTGTGGTACTCCACTTGTCACTGGTCTGATGTCGGATTTGGAATCCGCTACTTTCACAGTGTGGGTTCTGTCCGTGAGCCAGTTGGCAACCCATCTTATAACACAGGGATTTATACCTAGTTTAGTGAGCTTATCTATAATTCCAGAGTGGGGGATGGTGTCGAAAGCCTTGGCAAGATCCAGATAAGCTGTGTGAACCATTTTACCATCATCTATGGCTTTGGTGACTGCTTCAAAGAAGTCAATCAGGTTTAGGAGACATGATCTGCCTTTTACAAATCCAAACTGAGTAGGGTCCAGAGTTTGGAGATTACCAATGTCTTTGTTTATGAGTTCCATGATGATATGTTCCATGGCCTTGCAGACCAGGCTCGTCAGGCTAATGGGGCGGTAGTTCCCGGGGTCCGTCATGGCTCCCCCTTTGTGGAGTGGGATAACTGTCGTGGTGTGCCATTCAGTGGGTACAAAGCCTGAGGTGAGGCTATGATTGAACATGGTACTTAGGTAGGGTGCCAGTTCATTCTGTAGTTCGTGTAGAACGCAGCCTGGGATATTGTCAGGTTTTGTAGTTCGTGTAGAACGCAGCCTCACGACTGCCCAAAGGAAAAAGAGCATATGCCAGATTGGTTGACCTAGATTGTTTGTTTGTGTCTTTCGGCTTTTCCCAGTTAGGGGTCGCCACAGTGGAACTCCGGTCCGCTAATGATTGGAAGTAGATTTTTTACGTGCCGAGTTTGCCAGCCCTGACGCACAACCTTCAATGAAGGTATGCCCATTCACGCATGTTTCCACACAGAAGATGGTCTAGCTGAGAATAGAACGGCACAATGTCTTGCTGTGACGCGACAACGCTACCGCAGCACCACCACCGCAGTTATTGGTTGATCTAGATAATAACATGAAATAAATAATGTACACATTTCTTAAAGAAACATAGTTTATGCCATCATTTCCTCACAAGCTATAGCCCATTTGGTAGAACCCACAATGATCTTGTACATGCGTACTTCCATGGGTGGTTTGTGCAGATGTGGGCATGGAGTGGGCATCACTCGCATGACTCACATGCCAAATGGCTGTGATCTCATATTCAAATAATGATTGTGCAGATTTGATGGCGACATCATGCATACAATTTACCCTTTTCTGCAATGTAGTGTAATCTCGAAGTTGGTAAATTTAATTTGCAGAGGGTTTGGGGTGCAGGAGGCGCATCCACCCTGAAAAACGTAAAAAATAAAATACATTAGTTAATCGTAGTGCCCCCTCGAGCTAAGTGATGAATACCCAATGAATATTCATCTGCCCAGTGAAAACATCAACAAGAATATGAGGTCATCTGTCCTTACAATAAGTTACAATATATAAGACGCTTGCGTGTTCATTTCCCATGTCTCACTCAAACAAGTTTCAAAAAGTGTGGTAGCAATGGATCAGATAGGTACCACCCCATGCTTAATTATTTATTTTATTTACGTTTATTAACCAAGATAGTGGACTAATTTAAACAAGACCCATTTTAGCCTCAGCCTAGGATTTATAGAAGAATAGAAGCAGAAAAGTTACACTGATTCACAGAAAGGCACACTCTTAAATTTACAGTTCTGCATGGCTGTGAAGTAAAAACTAAAATTAAGATACAAATGAAAGCATTTATAACCACAATAAATGAAGCATATAGAAACAAACCATATATAGATATTTACATCAGTGGGAGAGTTATAGCAGTATTACTATGTATTAAGGTGATTTAGTAAATATTTGATTAGTAGGAAACTGAGTTAAGGTGGGTGTTGGAATGGAAGAAATGTTCTATAATGCATACTAAATTAGAGTGCTTAAATGTAATATGTTCAACTAAAGGATGATCTTTTAGCTACAAGCCATCCTAGCCCTAGACCTTTACATGACCATGTGAAGGATAATATCTATAGCCTAACTCAGGTTTGGCAAAAGGAAGAAAAGATTGTGAGGTAGTTCATTCCCAAAAATGGGCGTGAAATGAGTATTGTCAGGCTTGTTCATTCTGCTCAATTTCCCAGCCTTTTGCAGATCCGTTCCAAGCCTATCCATTTTTTCCCATCTGTACATTCGCTAATGTCTGCTAAAGACAAGCCTTTAATATTTCACTGCAAGTGGTAGAAACAGAGGAACACTGACTTAAGCAAATACAGAAAATACCAAATAAAAGCACTCACTCTGAAGAATTACTGGATCAAGGTGTGCTGACTCTTTAGAAGGTGGAATCCTTCAAAGCCCCCGGGCCAGTGGAAAATACGTCCCAAACCGCAGAATCCTTTACAAACGCATTCTATGGACACCTACAGGAATGCATGGATCGTGCTATCCCAAATAAAACCAAGACTCACTCCTCCAAAGGCAGGAGACCTGTCTGGTGGACCCCAGCAATAAATAAGCTATACAACAGAAGGAGGAAGCTACTACATGATAAAGCAAAATCCCAAAAAGGGAAGGCATCTCTGATCAGTACTAGCAAGAAGCTACGATCCCTCATAAAATCATCTAAGGCCAGCTTCGAAAGAAAAATTGCACAAGATGCTAAAGATAATCACAAGGCCTTCTTTAGTTATGTCAGGAACCTGGGTGGCAACTCCCAGATATGCAAAATGACAAAAAATACACTGAGCCCACAGACATTGCCAACATCCTGGCAGACAGGTTCACTGCAAACTTCTCCCCCCTTCCAACCCAAAAGAGCAAATGTCTAGCTGAACAGAGTGTAGCCTCCCTGACATCACAGATGTACAGGTGAGAGCTGCCCTCTCCAAAGCAAAAAACACAGCATCAATGGGACCAGACAGTGTCCTGGGCTGCATCTTACACAAGCTCCAAGAAGAACTGAACCCTCACATAAAGTCACTGTTCAATCTCAGCCTTACTACAGGATATGTACCCAAGGAATGGCGTACAGCAACAGTGGTCCCACTCCACAAAGGTGGTGCCACAACAGACCCCGGAAACTATTGCCCCATAAGCCTGACTAGCCTGGTCTGCAAAGCTATGGCGCGTATCATCATGGAACTCATAAACAAAGACATTGGGAACCTCCAAACACTGGATCCTACTGAATTCGGCTTTGTTAAGGGCAGATCTTGCCTCTTGAACCTGGTCGACTTCTTTGAAACAGTCACCAAGGCCATAGATGAAGGGAAGGTAGTCCACACAGCCTACCTGGACCTCACAAAAGCCTTCAACACAATACCCCACTCGGGCATCATAAATAAGCTCACCAGCATTAATATCAACCCCTATGTCACAAGATGGGTTGCAAACTGCTCAGGGATAGAGTCAACATGGTCAGAATTGCAGGTGCCATGTCAGACTCTAAACCAGTTACAAGTGGCGTCCCACAAGGCTCATTCCTGGGACCTCTCTTGTTCGGTATATATTTCTCTGAGGTACAGGCTAACACGGGAGGACTATGGCTGACCAAGTTTGCAGATGACTGCAAACTGAGTGCCATAATCGACTCACCGACTGACACAAGCATCCTCCAAAAGGGTCTCACAGAGACGGATAACTAGTGCCAGAGCCATGGCCTAAAGCTAAATGCCAAAAAGTGCATAGTCATCCCCTTTGGGTAAAACAAAGTGCCTACAAATTACCACATAGGTGGTAATCCATTAAGTACGGAAGAAGTAATTAGGGATTTGGGGACCCAAGTAGATAGCAATCTCTCCTTTGACAATCATGTTGCCAAAGTGGTTAGAAAGACCTTCTATATAGCCCACCTTATCACGAAAGGGTTCACATCTAGATCAAGAGAGGTCATTGTGCCCCTCTACTCATCACCCATCAGGCCCATAATTGAATACAATGCCCCATTTGGGATGTACCTTACCCGACACCTGCAGCAACTGGAAAGACCCCAAAAGTACCTCACCAAGAGGATCAAGGGACTCAAACAGATGCCCTACACAGTTAGGCTAAAGAAACTCCAGCTCTACTCAGTTGCTTACCGTCTACTCAGAGGTGATCTGTGCCTGACGTATAAAGCCTTGTCCAACCCAGAATTAATGGACATGCTCCACCTCAGGAAATACAAATCCCTTAGAGCTACATGCTCCAGGGACTTAAACCTCAGCACAGAAATAAATAGGACATGCTGCAGGGACAGATTCATATCCCAGAGACTCCCCTCACTCTGGAACAAAATCCCAATCCATGTTAGGCAGAGTCCCTCAATGACCCTCTTCAAGGGAAATCTTGACGAGTGGATGGGAGATCGTAGGTTTACCCCTGGGATCTCTTCTGTGTCCCTACTAGACAGAGGCACAGTAAACTAACCTTAAAAGGGCTATCTTCTGTGACCTACTATACAGAGGCACAGTCAACTAATCTAAAAGGGTGGCGAAAGCCAAACACACTCTGGCTGGGCTTGTAGATGCCCTATGGCAGATAGCCTAGTATCAGCCTATGAACCTAAGATATAAGGAAGTATTTTTTAGGAAAATAGCATAAATACAAGCTACATTTTTAATGGAAGTATATAACTTTAATACTTTAGAAATGGTTACTAAATTGCTAATCTAAGAATTAAATTTCAAATTTTAATACAATATACAACGACTCTGAGCTCCTGTGTGTTCACCTGTTCAAGTACTTTAGTGCTCAATGCACCTGCATCTTCTCTTGAAAAAAATAATTTTTCATGCTCCTTCAGCATGGCATCTTCATGATCTGCTCTCCTCCCCTTTTGTGCCTCTGCCCCTTATCTTGATGAAACATACGTTTGATAGGTGACTAAACGTTTGTACCCTATGCATATATTTATGCATTTAAAGTTTCTGTTATAATTTCTATCCACCATGGTATTTTATACAATCTCCTTTGCCTTCTTTGTAGTACCACTGCTAAGATTTGAAAGCTATAGGATTCCTCAATGAGTCTTCAGCAAAATAACTAAATACATACATAAAATGCAGAATAGAATGTTTGGTCAAAATTATTGTCACCGCACTGGCCTCTAACCTTTAAACCTCAGTCAACTGTGCTTCTTAAACAGTACATAGCAATTCTGATCAGCATGCACATTGTAATTAATCAAAGTGATCGTTTTATGTGGGTACTGATGAGGATTACTTCCTGCATTAATGCTACCCACTGGAGAGGTAAACATATGTACCCTCTGACTCTTTTGTAGAGCTGGTGAACCTAAGGGTCATATTTATTCCCTCTAAATGAATTTAATTTAATAGTATTTCTGACCACAGTATTCTGTTCCCTTTCCATTCCATCATATAGCTTTGGGTGTACTCTTGTTTGCATTAGGAGTCAGTATTACACTGACAAGGAATAATGCATGTTACAATATTTATTTACACAACTAAAAATGCATTTATCCTTACCTATTCCAGTCTGGGTAGTCTCTGTATCTTTACTAGAGATGAGGGAAGCATTTTCACTGGTGACATATTCTTCCCCAGCCAGTGACCTTTCACCATCTGACAACCGTCCACTGCTGTGCAGATCTGAAAATGAGCCAGGAAACACAGGCCTTCAGAATGGTTAAAAGAATACGACAATGCAAGCTATGCGAATATCACACAGATGCAGAAGTTACAGTACCATCTAAAACTGAAACAAAAGCATTCCCCTGGTGAATTATCTGTAACAAATGATGATAACGTAGTGTGCTGTGATGTCATTAGTAACCCTTTTTAAGTGTACTCCACACTTGCTCCCACTGGGGTTCACTAATACTGTTTCAATAACTACTGGATACATTCATGCAAATCCAACACAGCACATCAAGAAGGAGCACTATGGAAGCCAAGGATTTTAAATTGTTTAATGTCAGAGAATACTATTTGTTAAATCACAGTTATTACCACAATACCAAACTACCACAGTGCATGACTTAGATTAGTTTGTAACTATTATGTACTTTTCTTAATTTGCTCTTTCTAAACTATATTGCTTCTTACTATGACAAATTTGGTTTCATAGAATAGATATGTTAAATACATAATTCTGTGGGAGCAATCAAAAATATACATTAAAAACTACTGCTGTGGTTATGCTCTACTAATACTAATTACATAAATATGTTCACTAATTAACTTATCTCATCATACACTTCAAATTTGTGCATCTGTTGTGTAGGTTAATGTTCCCCAAAGTCCACAAAACATATTTATTAGTAAACAAACTGTTGCACATACCTCGAGTCTTTGCCTCATCATAGAGCACTGTGTGCTAAATGAAGAACAGCAAAACTCCAGAGAACTATATTTACTCTTCCAGTGGTGTGGTGATTAGATTTCCATCTGTACTGCCAGTCACCTGTATTTGGAGTGAGCCTGAGTAGCCATTAGCATAAAGGAGGCAAGGAAACCTCATAGCAACTCCAATTTTCTGTCTGGAATATGTGAGATGAATATGGGACACACCTGACCTTTGAATGAAGCTTAGCATAGCCAAGTGCCAGCATTCAACCACCAGGGTGCACAACTGCACATCTGTAAAAAAAAATGTCGGGAGTGGTAACTGGCTTATGCAGGTAGGGCATTCAGTGGTACTGCTATCATTCCGGATTTGAGAATAAATTTGGACCACTGGTTGACTCATTTAGGAAGGGGAGGAAACAACAAGACAACATGTAGTCTGCTATCTTTTCCCTTGGGTAGGTTTGGGAGTTTTCTGCATCATCATTCCATGGGAATTTTCTGTAGTCACAGATGCAGGAACCCAAACAGGCAAGCCTGAAATCTCAGTGCTTTACGCAGTTGTGATCATGGTGTTTGTTATACTCGCTGTACTATGGTGCCACTCTGGCAAAGAACGGTTTAAAAGGAAACAGATGCTCCCTTATTCAAGTGATGGTAGCTGTAAGGATCATGCCAAGGGCAGGATGAGGGCTTGCACAGTTTGCAATAACGTGCTAAAAGGGCCAGCAACATATGACAGACGAGGATGCCAGAAACTCTGATGTGAAAGCCCCAAAAATAAATCTAAAAAAAAATGATAGTAGTCTTCTAAATGCCGCTTTCATAAAGCAGTCTAAAGCCATTAATGTCTAAGTCTTTCTTCATAGCCTATGAAGAAAAGAAGGACGATCAGGGACAACAGAGTTCAGAAGTGGAAAATGACTAAACTCAAACAGATCAAGCTCTCCAAACAGGAGGCCTGAGCATTTTACCAGTGAAAGTAAAAACAAGAACTGAAGGCAGCCATTATATTTCTTTGATTAATATTTTGAACCAAGACACGTAGATATTTCCATTTATTACTCACCCACAGTAGATGGACTGCCTGTCATTTTACCACTGATGAACCCTACGAAACCAAAGTTTACCTTGTGCTTTTCCTAATCGATCCCAAAGTTGAAGATGTGCCTGTCATTCTATAAGCTGAAATGCTGCTGTCTTTTAAGCCACGGAAACATTCACTTTGCATTATGTAGCTACTCATGGCAACAGTTTTACACTGAGAGGGATGGGTTTCATTTCATTCCCTATTATACATGGATCTGTGTCATATTGTGCCAGATGGGATGGCACCTTTAAACTGCCCCACATTAGAAAATATTCTGCATTCTGAATGGAGACACAGCATAAGTCTCCTTTTAGAAAATGAACTAACTACAGTGAGATGTACAAAGAGCATCCACAAACAGTGACCCATCTATATCAATAGAATCCATGAAAACTAGCAAATGTATATACCTTGATTTTTGTAAAGGAAGTTGATTTAAACTGGACATATATAGAAGGAAAATTATAGGGTTATTTGTTAATTGTTTAGAGTGACATACAAGAACCGGCAGTAACTGATACTGATACATATACAGTGGTATCATAATTATCAACAATAATGTTTGTATTCAGATCTCCTCAGCTGCTCCATGAATATAAGGTGCAAGATGTGAAAGCAAATTTTATGAGATGTCATCTCTAACCCCATACATTTGATCCCCTTACACAAACTCCAATAAATTGAATTAAACTGGCTGCTTTCTTTTTTCTGCTAATAATATCAATAAACAGATGGTTTCTAAATTACTGTAGTGAACTTGGATGGTACAGTGGATAGTGTTGTAGCCTCAAGCCACTTGGTCCCCCATTTGGTTGTAGGCTGGAGTGCGTTCTTTGGACAGGATGTGCATCATCACTGTATCTGCACAGGCTTTTGGTGGGTTTTCTAGTTTCTTCATACATCCCAAGATTGTGCCATAGGTGAAGTATCTTTTCATCAAATTGCAGAGAGGTTTGAATATCATGTTAGTGGGAATGAATTTGTATATCCAGCAATGAGCTAGCTTCCTGAGCAGGATTTGTTTCTCTGCCTTTGCACCCTCTAAGTACTGGAGTAAATACTTGCTCCTCAGCAATCCTGGATTAAGCAAGGAATCAGAGCATGAATGAATGAGAGAATGAACAAAAAGAAACTTTTGAGTCAGCAGCTAAAGACTATGTAAATGCTAGGTATCCTTTTTACACCAAGTTCTCTCAGCCTAATTGCCTTAACTGGCATTAGCATGAGGTACAGATACATGAAAAGTCATAGAAGGTTTTACTCTAAGATAAAGAGACATCAGTCTATCATAGAACATCAGTGAGGCCAGACACTGAGTTGTTAACTGGAATAGACCATGAACAGCATGCATCCACAGACAATGCTGGCCTCATTTCCCCAAATGTACACTTCCACTTATTTCAGGAGGTGTAGCATCATGTCAGAAGTATGAGTGTTTTATTAGACACTGTGGAATGGTTTCTGAAATTGCTGAATTGTTTTAGAACAGCCTTCTCCACAGCACAGTGGGTTAGGCTTTGGATATTCCCCAGATGCCCTGTATTTGACTAATGGCCTGTGTGCCGCGGGAACTAAATTTGAAGGGATGAGTGGGGTCAGGGATTAGTGAAGTCCTAAGAGAGGATGACTGTGTTGATGTTTTGCAGAAGGAGTGAGACATGTCTGTGGAATCTGTTGTCGGTGTCATAATATGCTTCAGTTCCCTGAATGACATTCCTTTGTTCAAGAGACAGTACTGGAACCACCATGAGGTCTCCTTCCTGATGCATGGCATCATGGAAAGAACAGTTTCCAATTAATAGAGGTGGTGGCTCTACCTACTTCTTAAGTGCCATTGTAGCTTTTTCGAGTGCAGGCATACACAGGGCACCACTATAATGCATGTCGCCATGTATCCTAGCAATATTGGTACAATGTTGCTGTAATCTATTCTATTTGTATTTAGCAAATAAATCAGAAAGCATATCTAACCTGTCTTGGGGGAGAAAAGCCCTACCCAGAACAGTGTCCAGACTTGCTCCTGGAAAGATTACTGTCTGAGAAGGAATGGCAGATGATTTCTCTCTCTTTAAACTAAGCCCAAGTTATACAAAACACTTCAGGATAAAGTTTAAGTCATATAATGCACCTGAATAAAACTCCACTAGGATATGACAATCGTCTAGGTAGGAAAATATTTGAATGTTCGTTGTCCTGCAGAAGGCTATCACTGGCACCAGAAAGTTAGTGAATACTCTGGCCACAGTGGAAAGAAAAAGGGCAAGGCTTTAAATTGGCAATGGTGTCTTCTGCTGCAAGCCATATTCATTTTCTGTGCTTTTTGCTTTGAATGCGAAGATGATAGACCTATTTTAAGACAAGGATTGCCATGAATGTTCTTTGTAGAATCAGAAGTAATAGTCTCTGCAAGGTAAGCATTTTGAATATTGGCACTTTCATAAATTGGTTTAGATGAGAGAGATCTAAAATGGTACCAGGAACAGTCTGGAATAAAACTCTGTGCCTTCCAGCGTCAAGCGCACTTTTTCTATAGCCCATGTGGCTAACATGTCTTTGATCACCTGAAGCATAACTGGTGAAATACCTCTGAAATAGGGGTCTTTGTAGAAATTGTTGACACTGCCCATTTTATAATGTTTAACACTTAACTGTCCTGAGTAACTGCCTTTCCAATCCTCTATAAAGACAGACACTCTTCCTCCAGGTTTTGGGAAACAGAGGTGGGTAGAGTTGAGGTGAGCTTGGGGAATAGACATGACTGGGTTACTCTTCCAATTTAAGGATGTTGTAAAGGGGATGTTAAACAAAAGGCATAATAATAAAATCAGTCTAGGCATAATAATAAAACCAGTATGTTCATATACTTGAGGAAAAAATAGTCTGTTGAGTTACAGCCAACTAGAAAAACTTGGTCTAGTAAAAACAGTTGCTCATCATACATGTCAAGATTTTGATACTGCAAGGTCTTTAGTAAGTCAAATTACCTCTGCAGAGTAATCTTGTGGGCAGTGGAAGAATGTAAATAGCAGTTAAGCTGTGATATTGAGAAGGGGCATAGGTCGAATGTGACCAGCAGTTTAAATATAATGCCCAGGAAAAGAAAATTAATGAAGTGAAGAACTGGGGGGGGGGGTGTCAAACGCTTGTCATTTTAAATATGCATTTATCTAATTACGTTTTATTATGATGAGTTTTATGCACTAGTTAATTATTTATTTATACTTTTTAGTTTTCTACCAGTTGTGATAATGGTTGAAATGCATTTATTTTATCATAGGAAAAAGATAATGCCAAAAGACAGTATTGTGAATTTTGAGACATGTTATTCATATGTTGATAACCATGGTGAGTGGACTGATACAGAACACTATTTTCAGCCATGATCCAAGCTCTAGGCACTTCAGAAATATGGAACTTCAGACTAAAAGTGTGTTACATAATTATGAAGATTCAACATTTATGAAAAGCAATCTTTCATATTAGCTCAGATTTAAGATTGAATTACAGAATTATACACATAGCAAAGAATATTTGCATTCATTAAATTCTTTGACTAACACAAATTAGGTAAAATCATTTTTCAATGTGACAAAATGGTGAAAAGAAGCAGTTTCCAATGTTTACAAATGAATCTAATATTTCAGTAGCTTCAATCCTACTTTATAAGTGACAAAGTATTGCAACACTAACAGCAGTTTTGCAAAATCAGTGATTCTGTTGATCATAGCAATTGATTACTTATGATGATTAATTGTTGATGCATAATGACTGGATTAGTATTTAGAGGTGTTGAATCTAGTGGAAGTTGTACATGAAGAGCGTATCTCTCAACTGTCCAAATTTTCACCTCATATTTGTTGGTCTTTTCCTCATAGAATTTGTGGTTTTCTGGCAAATCACTGAGGATTGAAATCACTAAATAATGGCATACATTTGGGTTTCAGATTTCATATCCTTCAGAAAATACATGCTAACACGAACCCTATTATACCATCAACTTTTTTTTAAGTTTATATGAGCAATATATTTAAAGCTGTCCATATTTCTGGGCCAGATCTTGGAGGTCATAAAACAATGAAACACTTTATATTTTAAACCTAGTCATTACTTTTCTTTCAAGACAATAGAAAAACTTCTATCTCTAGACATTATGTCTGCTATTGAACTGAAATTGAGAGATAACATATTTTGTTTATGGCCCAACTATAAAGTAACTTAACCTCAACTATTCTTAAGTTTTGCAGGTTAATCTTCTATGTTCCAGCAGGGTATGCTGTGGTTACATTCTTGATGCCCAGTATTTAACATACAGTTTTGTATAAATTATATCAATATTCAGAAATGACAGAATTATTTACAAAATTCCAGATAGCTGGGCTGGCAGTGTGGAATGGCAAAGAAAAAAGTAATTAGGCTCTGTTTGATACAGCAGTTAAAAAGGGTTCCATTCCTTTTATACAGTGTACTTTTATCAAACATAAGGTGCAGCATTGTGTTGAACTGAGTTTGTTCAAAAGATTCTTTATTGCTGCCTGAGCTGTGTTTGCTCAAATGGTGGTTTATTGCAAGTTTCTGTTAACAAGATGCACTGTTTGCAATTTATCTGTCTAAGTGAATGGTATGTTTCATTCACTTATATGGCTAACTTGCTAAATCTGTTATTTAGGATTAGGGTCAGGGAATTTTGTTTAGGGAATCAGGAGAGGTGTGTTAAGCTTAAGGAGGGAAAGGTAACATTTAAGGTTCCAGAGGTAATCAGGAGATTTAGTTTTATGGAGCAGGAGGGGTGTTTTATGTTTCAAGACCAATAATGGTTTGTAGGGAAGCTTTAGGGTTAAAGAGGAATTAGGGAATTTAGGTTTAGAGAGTAGGAGTAGAGTTTTAGGGTTATGGAATGAGGCTTCAGGTTAAGATTAGGGAGTGGGTGTGAGTTTAGGGTTAGGGTCAGGCTTCTGGGACAGCTATTTAGTTTACTAAGATCAGGTTGTATGAAGGTTATGTAATTTTGGAGGATTGAGCTAAATAGATGTAGGGCAGTTGCTGTTTTAGACTGCTTGATGAGTTTTATTTACTTTAGTTTTGTTTATCAGGCTAGTCCTGCTTGGCCAAGGCCCATTTTCAGAAGGGAATCTGTAGCAAGGAGTAAAAAGCACAAAAATATAGCAACCAAAAATACAAAAACATTTAAAACAGAAATGGTGTTAGATATAAGCAACATCATCAAATAAAAAAATTGACACACGAAAACAGCATCAGAATGTTAACATTACATGCATGTCACAATGTCTGTAGAGCAAGAGAAAGTTATGTTAATAACTGCAGATTAAACAGCAACCATAGCAGCTGAAAGTTAGTATGATGTGTTAAACATTGCTTTCATTTGTATTTGATAGTTTGAGAGTCTGTGATGGTGTAAGTGGGTTTCATTTTAATTATATAGATCCAAATAAAAATATCCATATTTTAAAAGTATAAACAACAGTATTATGATGGTAAAATTGACAACAGAATAATCAGATCACAGAGATTCTTTATGGGTCTATGCTAACAGTTATTTCTCTAGCAAAACAAAATGATCTAATTCTTATAAAAGTCATAGCAAACTCCAGGTAATGCCATATTGCAATGTGACTGTACATCTGTAAAAAAACAGATAACCCTGAAATCACAAAACATTAAATGAAAGTATCATACTAGAACGTGAGACAAGATGCTAAAACACCATAATTATAGGCAACCCTGCTGGCATAGAGAAATAAAGATTGGGCTACATTCCAGTGTTTTTTATTCATATAGTGGTATGGGCACCTGCTGAAACTGGCGCAGAGAAAATTGGCATGCTATTTGTGGGGGGGTACAGAATAATGCTGTCTTTTGTTATAGTCCCTCGGAAGAGGGGCAGTAACACTTGGGGTTGTGCTGAGGAGTGCGCTTGGCTCACCAAACCATGAACACAGTAGCCTTCATCAGTGGGTATAAAGAGGCATGTACATTCAAGCATTGTGGACTCTGCATTGACAAGGGTCAGACATCCTCCTCTAGGATGCCAGTGAGGGCACAAATAACCCCTACGGCTGTCTAGGTGATGGCTCCTCCAGAAATGTTGCTGGCTTCATTGTCAACAGGAACAAGGACAAAATAAAAATCATAATCCTAAAACACTAATCTTTATTAAGTGTTGTAAAGTGAAGTGATTATTAGAAACACATTAGAGTACTTATATATGGTTATTTGATGGTTTTAGAGGTGGGTTAAGGCACCAAAAGGTATAACACATCTAAACCTCCATAACTCTTTGTTTTAACACTGAAATCAGATTTCATTACAAGTGTGTAAATAAACTTGGGAGTTTTACTATATTTGCATGCTATTCTGAGGTGATATACTGCAAGCCAGTACCCTTTGTTACAACATTTTGTAGGGGAGTAAGCCCATATTCATCCCTTTGTTGGGGGATGCCCACCTCCCATAGAAATTTATCCTAACTCAGGGCTGTACTGTACAATCAGCAAGACAGAGGAAGGTTTGGCTTTCAAACAAAAGTGAGTATGCCTTTTCTCCAACATTATGCATCCTTACAATTAGAACAATAAAGTAACCAAGGCAGGTTGAGAGGTGCACAGAGCCTGTTTATTTGCCAAAAAAAACATAATTTAGTAATACTTTGGATTGCTTTACATATAAGATATAAAACTATGGAAGCCCCTTACAGATAAACCAGTGATTTGTGCTTTGTATTAATGAATATATAGTTTGCTTGCTTAGTATTCATTGAATTAGTACTAGAAACCATCATTTTTGTGACAGTTAATGCATTTATGAATTTTATATACATTATAATGTACTGGTGTACATTTTAAAGTATTTTACATGGAACTTTGAACAAAATGGCACATTCTTACCATTTCAGAGAGAGGGTTTTTCACTGTGTGTATAGGTAACAATAGCAAAAAAATAATGTGATGTGAGTGAAGAGGAATTATCAAGTGCTTCTTTTTTCATCAGTCTTATACTTTACTTTTACATCTCTACACCTTCTGCCTGTCTTTCAGAGCAACATTTTTGGTACTTAATCTTGGATTGAAATTTTCACACTTGAGATTATCTGTGCCATGATCTATAAACGTTGGGACTTTCCATTCAAGATATTTTGCTGAGGTCATTACTGCATTGGGATTTTGACGTGCAACCTGTACCACATTAATATACACTCCAAGAGAATCTCAACGCTACAGATTCACCACAGAGGACTGTTTCCATAGTATTGTATTTCCTTTTCTTAGTGCCATTGTATTTTTACATTGCGGTCTCCTTTTTTAATGCACTTTTATTTAGTGAAAATAAATCACATTTTTTCATTGTATTTGTAGGTTGGTGTACCTACATGTGGCGCCATGTAATTTTAAACAACATAGCCTGGTGATTGCTCCCACCATGGCTTGGCCACCATCAGATGCAAATATCACCAGACGATAGAATTAACTCCCAGACAGAAATACACTGCTATAACCAGAGGGATAAGAGATCTTTCAGAAAGTCCACTGTATCCCCACAAATGGTGTCTTCACCATCTGTGACCACTGTGGCAAAAGATGACTGTCACATGACATTTAAAAACATGGTGTTCTTTAGAAGGGATTTTGCACTGTGAACACTTGAGTCCTAACTGTCCCTAAGATGAAATAGCCAATGACAAGGTGCCTGTCCCTCCACTTCATTATCTGATAACACATTATAATCTCCTGGCCTAATTGCCCGTAAGATGAAATAGCCAATGACAAGGTGCCTGTCCCTCCACTTCATCATCTGATAACACATTATAATCTCCTGGGTGCATTCCTTCTTGAAGCTGGATGCTTCAGGATTTTGTGATGACAGGCAAGGAGGGGGTTGATAACAACCACTATAGTGAGATAAAAAAATGGCTGCCTCTTGACTCTTCAATAATATAAATGCTGTGCAGTAGGTTCTTTTATCAGAAATGAATCTCAGTCATCAAAGACCTGTGTAAAATTGCTCCTGACTGATTGAGGAAGAGCCAATAATCTTCATGGACAATTTATGCCACAACCTGGGTCTGCAGAGCAGAGCAGACTGGATCAGAGCCAATATGCTTAAAGTTTATTTTCAATGGACATAGTAGCTAAGGCAGAGATGTTACTGTGAAGTTTCTAGTATGAGAACTTAGTTCCTTATGCAGAAGGTGGTAATGCATCTGGTATGAGACTGAAAGATACACTAGAATACTGTGCTTAATGGCTACTAAAACACTGATAGACATTAATTAAGCTATGCTTTAGGTCAAAAAGGCTACAGAAAGTAGACTGTTGCTGGTGCCGGTAACATTTCTGTTGGATTTCTGTGCATTTTCCTTTGTGGTTGCACTTACTGAAAGTAAGTGAAGTTCAGCACCAAATGGGCAGAAGAACCCTTATTTATAGCCCCCTGCTACTCTGTTGCAAACTTTGTCCCATTCTGAACTCATCAGATACTAATAAAATTCATTTTGTAGGCAAAGTTCACAATTTATAGCATTGTAATGACACCCCAAACAGTACAAACTAGACCTTTGACAATTAATGCAATAAGTCTGGATAAAACCCAAAATAATGGGGGGAATAAGGCCCAAAAATAGGGACAGATTTTAAATATTGCTTTTATAAGCTTAGAAAGTTGCTAGAATACCAGGATTTATATTAGTATGCATTTTCCGAAGGATATGAAGTCTGAAACTCGAATATATACAGCTGTTTTATTACTTTAATCCTCAATGACTGCCAAAAAAACACAAATTGTATGAGGAGTGCACTAAAAATATGAGGCAAAAATCTGGACATTCTGTGAAAATCTGGACAATTGAGAGGTGTGATCTTCATTCTATAGCAATACAGAGAGATGAGAATTTTTTTAAGAAACAGAAAGAAAGATAGCTAAACAAGCCTTACCTCAGGGCAAAAGCAGTTTTTAAATGCAGCACAATATTTGCACAGATCTTGTAAACAAATCAGTGCTGGAAAATCATGAAGGGAGCAGGGGTGCATGGAGGTTTCAATTGCCTGCGATGTCAGCGGTTGTACTCACAGGTGAGCTGGTTGTTCAGGTATATATCCACTAAGTGAAACTGCTAGAAGAGTATACCGTAGAATCTTGCCACCAAGTGCTGAAAGTCTCATGCACATTACCTGCTGTCTAGCATTGCCTGTAGAAGATGAGCATTGATACACTTCCCAAGCTGTGCAGTGTGCCCACCACGTACCTCCATTTATTATCTGTACATTCTTTTTCCCAAGCTGTGCAGTGTGCCCACGTACCTGCATTTATCTGTACATTCCATTTCCCAAGCTGTGCAGTGTGTCCACGTACCTGCATTTGTTACCTGTACGGTCTGTTTCCCAAGCTGTGCAGTGTGCCCACCACATACCTCCATTTGTTATCTGTACATTCTGTTTCCCAAGCTGCGCAGTGTGCCCACGTACCTGCATTTATCTGTACATTCCGTTTCCCAAGCTGTGCAGTGTGTCCACGTACCTGCATTTGTTACCTGTACAGTCTGTTTCCCAAGCTGTGCAGTGTGCCCACCACGTACCTCCATTTGTTATCTGTACATTCTGTTTCCCAAGCTGTGCAGTGTGCCCACCACGTACCTGCATTTATCTGTACATTCTGTTTCCCAAGCTGTGCAGTGTGCCCACGTACCTGCATTTGTCTGTACATTCTGTTTTTTAAAGGCACAACTGTTGAGTCTGTCAAGCATCACACTCATCTTACTATTTTTTAAACTTTTCCTCCCGAGATACTTTCTATCAGACTAACAAACTGCAACTCAGCTACATGCTACTGTGCTCATTTTTTCATAGTCAAATGTCTCTTGTTTTGTGAAGTAGAACTCTGTGTGTGTTTTCTTTTTGAACAATTAGTGTACTTGAAATCCTGCATACATTCTTACTGTACCTCTCAACTGTCCTTGATTTCATAGAACGTTCCTGATTTTTGCTTCATTTTTTGCTTTCCCTCCCATGAAATGTTTGATTTTCTGGTAAATTACTGAAGATTATATCAGTAATACTAGACATTAGACTAAATACTGCTTATTGTTTGGAAAAGGCATATTAATGCAAAACTTGTTTTTCTACTAACTATTTAAGTAAAATTAGAGTAATATTTAAAAATTGTACCTGATTTTGGGCCTTTTACCCCCCCCCCCCAATTATTTTTGGTTTTGTTCAGAATTCTTGAGCAAATGCATTTAGCTGTATGATTAAAATAAGCAGATAAGCTGTTTTCTTTTGACAGAGAACGTAACCTCTACACAAGTATGCAGGTATTTGTACATTACTTCCTGCATATATGAGATTTTTTGTCACTGCAGTATGTGTCATTTGACTGACCTGGCCTTTCTCTAACAGCCCACATTTCATAAAACGGATGTTGTAAATACAATTAATAGGAACTCGAGGTCTGATACAAGTGTTACAGGAAACAACTGGTTAGTGACACACACTGATACTCAACTCTTTGACATTGAATCCTACCTAGCCTTATCTGCCTCTGTCTGACTCTGTTTGGGGGTAAATTTCTTTGCAGTTGTTGCTTTGACAGTGACAAGCTGTTTACCGTTGATGCAAAGGCATACTTCTTAACAGACTTTGTTCGGGTTTCAAAAAAAAACAAAATTATTTCAGATCATGCTTTCTCATAAATAAATCTGATTATTTGTAACCTGAAACAGTTCTATTATTTAACTAAAATGCCAAATAGAACAATGAATAGCAATAAATGTGTTGTTAAGACAACTTTTCTTCAGAACTGAAAATCATAAACCATGAGCATTCGGAATTATTTAAACAGGTTTATTTGTAATTATTACAAGCATTTCAAATCTAGTATGTGAGGAAACATAGTACAGTACAGTACCCAAGGAATAAGCAGCAAGAATTCTTTTCACCAAAAGGACTTTAATATTAAGTACACAAGGTTTAGTGCTTTTTTCTAATCTAGGCCTCATCAGAAGCTAAAGTATCTCATTCACCACTTCCTTTTATCAGTTGAAACACAACCAAAACTGTAAAGGTGCAGGTACAAAATGTAAAACTTTAAGAAATGACAATTCACAAACAAATTTATATAAACCATACTAAAATGTCAAAAGAAGAGAAAAAAAACTTTAATAACTTACTAGCCCTAATCTTAAGGGCATATTTAATACTGACACAATCATTTAGTCCAGGAGTTACACTGGCATTGGTCCTTAGCTGCCACTACAGCTCTCTTATTTCTAAAAAAAATATCCAGTCCACACCTCTCTGACAAATGTTCACCTTTTCTAAAACCAAAAATAAAAATATATATATTTAAAATTTAAACATTGTACTGCATACTTAGCTACAGCATTGGTTAAATCACCCCTTTTAATAGAGTAAGTGTGCTGGCATATGTTCTGTTTTAGAGCATTAACAGTTTTACCAATACAGAAAGCCTTACAGGATTCGCAACAAGCATGGTATAAAACATTATCTGTATTACAGTTATAACTAACAGGTTTCTCCCTTTTCGTATAGTAGGCATGCCAGTGCCTATTTCTTCTGTATTAATGAAATATCATTGTGTCCACCTTCCACATTTTTCTGTTTACTCAGAGTGACCTGCCTGTGTTGTACTTTGTATCGCAAGCAAGTTATTAAAAATAGCACCTCCTTCTACACAGAAAATTAGGTGTACCTCCTGTAACATCTTTGGGCAGTTTTGCCTCTTGCAACACCCAAGAGAATTTTCGAATTGCGTTAGTCATTCCTACATTAGCAGTAGTGTAGTCCATTAAAAAATTCTTTTGGCTATGTGTTTCTTCATTTGTTATTGCTTCACCTTTATTTAAACAGCACTTACCCAGGCTATATTTAATAATTAGCCTGTATGTTTCATTCATTATTTAATTTTTTTCTGTTCAAGTAACTCTTGTGGGTAGCACCTCTCAATGAATATCCCAGTTAGCTTAATAACTTCAGTCTGAAATACTTCATCATCAGAGGTGGTTCTAGAGGCTCTAACAAATTAACTTTTAACAATACACCTTTTGTGGAGTATGGGGGTGACAGCTGGTATAATACAGACATTCATTACTATAAGTTGGTTTTCTGTATATACTTGAAGCCAACCCATCTAATTACATTCCTATCAAATTGCACATCCAAAATGTTGATATTATCATTATTAACACAGTATCTGAAATGTTGTTTCCAAATATATAATAAACTCAGCAAATTGTCTTTCACTACCTGTCCAGACAATAAAAACATCATCCAAAATTCGAAGGTAGGTTTAACAATACGTGGTCTTTTTCCCATGCCCATACAACACGATTTGCATATATGGGGGGGGGGCACAGGCTGACCCCCATAATGACCCCATTACTCTGAATATAGTATTCAGCCTTGAAATGTAGATAGTTGTTCTTCAAAATAATTTCCATAAGGTCAAACAATAGTGATATTTCAGTCTGGAAAACAAAATTTAAGTTAAACATGGCATCACCAAATAATTCAAGACCAAAAGAATGTGGTATTATAGTAAATATTTTTTTTCACATCCATTAGCACAAAAAAAAACATTTATCTAACTGAACATTTCTGACCTTGTCCAAGAAAAAATTCCATGAGTCCTTTAAAATGTGATCAACAATGCAAAAAAACTTTCTAAAATTAAAATTAATGTATTTTGGCTCTGTTTTTGGACCCACCTGCTGGAACTATCAGTCTTAGAGCTAGACTCTTAGTGTTAGAGTGTATCTTTGGGAGAAATGTTACAGACCCTGGGAAATTTGACTTGTACATAGTTGTACAGTGGTGCATTCATGTATCCATTCACTAAAGGCTCCTCTAACAGGACTCTATTTTTTATACACATTAATTTCACTTCTAGAACACAATGTATAAGTTGCTTTATCCATTAACATGTTCATCATTTTACATAAGTAGTACACTAAATCCATTATAACTAGTCTTGAATTCTTGTAAGGTGTCATAAATCAAATAGAATTATCACCAGCCATTTTCTCAAAGAGCTTGCACTTGTTCACAGTTCAATTATAAAAATGCCCTTTTCTAGATGGTTCCAATGTGCCCCTAATTTCATGTTCACATAGTCTCTCAAACACTTGTATGACTGATTGTATTAGGGAGTTAAATAAACTTTTTTCTAACTTTGATGGTCAGTCTGGCTTCAGTCTACCCATCTTTTTTCTTTTTCATTAAATACACATCCTAAATTTAAATTCCTGAAAACGTCTTTAAATTAACCAGTGTACATGCTAAGTCTGCCCTAGTGGATGGTACAAATACGAAGCCTTTTAAAAATAATTGCAATTAAAAATATTAAAATTCTCAAAACTAGAAATACGAACAGTACTTGGAATGGTGGATTCAAAGTCATTGTTTAATGTAATTAATTTCTTCATATGTTCATTGGACCACCCCAATATAATCCCCACCTGGATTGGGGGTGGGGGTGAGGGCGAAAATGATGAACATTATAATAACTGTTGTTCTGTTGGTATCCCCCTCCCACTCCAGTTCTGCTGCCCTCCTTTTCACATAGAAGCAGAGTTTCTGAATCAGAACTTTCACATTAATGAAGCTTGTAATTAATGACAGTGTTAGGGAATTTAAGCACATAATAGCAATATAGATGCACTAGTTAATTGGGAACTGCAGGTAAGATAGTACCTAGCACTATAAAGACATTTGCATTTCTGAATTGCCTAAATAAAGTGCTTAAATGCTTATTAAATCTAAGCCTATTGTCAAGGGTCATTCAAAGTAGTTTAGCAGAAGTAACTGCTTTAGTCATGGAGCAGTCAAAATAATACACAGAAAGGGGTTTATACTTGGGAAAGCATGACTGGTTTTGCAAGTGCTGAGTTATTGTCCAGAAGAAGTTAATCGGGGCTGAATGGAGCTGAATGTGCCCTGTAGGTCAGAGCTGATGAAAGAGACAGTATCACCTGTAAAGAAGATGGTAGACCATATTGAACCAGTTTGGCATCACCATACTTCTCCATTACACAGTTTGTGAAAAGATTGAAGAGTAAAGGGGCACGCTATTATGCATATAGAACACCTCAGGTTAACAAAGGGGTAGGGGAGAGAAGAGATATTTTGAATGAATATAGATTATTACTGATACAACGTAGACTATGATCCTGGTTGCAGCTTTCAAGAATTATGAGCATTAATTTTCAATGAAGAGTCAATCTAGGTTTCACTTTATAAAGTAGGTACTGCTTACATTTATTTAAGTATAGATGCAGACAGCTTTCAAGGGCAACTGCAAATGTATATTCCTTCTTCTGCTTGTAGGGGATAAATTTTTCAAGCATCAGAATAAGATGTTGGCAATGAAACACTGAAATAGTTGTGTATCAGGAATCATTAGAGGAAATTTGCTGAAGTGAATCTCTAAACTGCAGTCCAAAGTGGGTGGCAATTGTGCAGCATTTAGAAATTTAAAAGCTGATTGCATTATGACTAAGTGTTTTGGGGAGTTCTTCAGAACTGCTTTTGGAGATTTTTTTATTAATTTGGTTTTGTTTCCAGCTTCAATCCAGAGATGTCAACTCACAGTTCCGTTCCTGATAGGAGACCCACACAGATAGTCTATGTGACACAATGGCTTTTACTTCTGGATTGGTTTATTTGAGATGTGAAAGTTGAATTCGATTTTATGAAGTGGCATCATAATGTGGAGTCTTCCAAATAATATCACTAGCAGACTGTACTTCCTAATCAAGTGACAGTCACTTCCATACCTCTTGCCTCTCCACATGTTCCCAGAAGCTCCAATTTTTTGCCTTACATTTTTGGACTGTTCCTCATAAAATTTCTGTGTTTCTGGCAAATCTTTGAGATTGAAGTCATAGAAAATAATGACATACACGAGTTTCAGACTTCATGTCATTCAGAAAATGCATGTTAACACAAATCATGTTATTCTAGCAATGTCTTAAGTTTATAAGAACAATATTCAAATTTTGTCCATGTATTTGGCATGTATCCTCCCATTGTTTTAGGCTTTGTCTAGATTTCTTGTGCTAAGAGGTTGAGAGGTATGGTCACTTCACATACTTAGACAAAATAGCCAGCAGAAATGGTGGAGTACAAAATGACTTTAATACAATAAAGACTTAGGCAGAGGGTGGTATACCCTACTACCAATCCTTCCAAACCAGTTTCGGCTGCGATAGCCTTCTTCAGTGGAGATAGTGAAATACATAATAACCATTTACATACATAGGTTTATATATAATGACATAAAGGCAGTACATTGGTCAATTAAAGTTGGTCATTAAGACCAGGTGGAAATAAAGCCCCTAATTTGATAATCCATTTGCATTCCTTGGAATTCAGTAAATTGTGCCACCCTAACTTATCTCTACATTTACCTACAATACAGTCAAAGACAATAAAATGGAAAGAAGCAGAATTATGTTTACACGCATGTTTAAACAAGGCATTATTGGTACGTTTGTTCCTGATATCACTAAGATGCTCCCCAATCCTAATGCGAAAAGGCCTAGAAGTCTATCCAACATAGAATGAGGAGCATGTACAGGTGGCTAAGTAGATGACCCACTCTGTATTAGAGTTGGCCCAAAAGTTGATATTAAAAATTTCAGAGGTATTGCGACTACTAAATTCCCTCATATGTTGAACTTTATTACAGTAAGAGCAGTGGCCACATGGTATACAACCCAACACTGGGCCACCTCTCAATGTATGTTGAATAGAAACAGGGGAGTTAAGACCCACCCTCTTATAGTGACTAAACAGGGATCCCAGTGTCCGACCTCTCCTGAAAGAAAAAGAACATCTATCCCTTAAGAAAGAGTATAATTTCTCCTCTGCCATCAAAATGTTCCAATGTTTGTTAATAATTTTCATGAACCCATGTGTATTGCGTCCATAAGCGGTAACTAGATGAACCAGATCATTAGATCAATCCTTATGTTTGTCTTTGTAACATAACAAGTCAACTATGTTCTGATTTGAAGCCCAGTGGCAAGCAATGCTAACAGTACCTGCAGGGTAACCTCTCTCATGAAACCTGAATATTAGATCATCTCTAGCGGTCTCAAAAGTTTGTTGGCTTGAACAAATCCTTTTGGCTCTTAAGAATTGTGACTTGGGGATGTTCTGGATGATATGTTGTGGGTGGAAGCTGGTAGCATGTAAAAGTGAATTATATTCAGGAAATTTCCTGTACATTCGAGTGGAAAGAGTGTCGTCAGGATTCCTGCTAACCTCAACATCAAGGAAAACAATCCTAGATTTGTGGTAATTTACTTTGAACTCAATTCTCCACACATTATCATTGAGGTAGCCAATAAATTCCTGAAGATAAATTTCATCCGACTTCCACACTAACCAACAATCATCCAGATATTGCCTCCGGATGTCTAATTCATCCATGTATATATTATGGTTAGAGTCATAAATCATAACCTCCTCAATATAGGCCATAAAAAAGGTCCGCATAAATGCGTGCAAAAGAGGCACCCATTGCTGTACCCTTGACCTGCCAAAAGCATTGGTCCTGGAAGTAGAATACATTACTGGTAAGAACGTATTCAGCCAAGCACACTAAAAAAGTATTAAAGCCTGGTTGGTAAAAAACAGATCTTCCCAACCAATAGTCCAAAGCCTGCAAACCTGCCCAATGTGGGATATTAGTATATAGAGAGGTTGTATCCAAGGTACATAGCAACCAATGAGGCTCCAATTGAGTGTCACAAATAATATCCAAAAACTGAGTAGTGCCCTGAATTCTGGCTCTTATCAGAGGTAATAGTGGCTTTAGAAAATGAGTCAAATATTCAGACAAAGGTTCAGTAATTGAGCCATGTCCTGATACGATCGGTCTTCCAGGGGGACATCTGACATCCTTATGTATTTTGGGTAAGAGATAGAAATATTGTTTACATGGAGATGAAACCGTCAACTGATTTCTATCTGACTCCGATATGATGCCCTCTTCCTGGGCCTGTATCAGGAATGAGTCACTTTTGGTTTGGAAGTGATTAGTTGGGTCCAATGGCATAGCCATATAATATTTTTTATCCCCCAATTTTCTCATTGCTTCCTTATTATATTTGGCCCTATCCTGAATCACTACCACCCCACCCTTGTCTGCTTGTACTATCACAATTTCTTTATTGTTCTTAAGCTCATCAACACACTGTACCTCCTCTTTAGAAAGATTGTTGTAAGATACCTGAAAATCTTTAAGATTACAATGTAAATCCTTCAGGACATTAGCTTGAAAAGTGGATACCAAATGTGACATAGGTGGAACAAAATATGCTTTTTTAAATCTAAACCCTGGAACTGCCTGACCAGTGTCATCTTCAAAAAACAATTTCAAATTAAGAAGACGACAAAAATTAACCACATCTTGTGCTAAAGTGTATTCCGGAACAAAAAAAAACAGGAACAAAATTAAGCCCTTTATTAAGAACTTTAATTTGTAAATCATTGAGGTGTACAGATGAAACATTATGTACATTTGTACTGTTTATTAATGTTCTATCATCAGTTTTAGCAAACCTTCCAAACCCTCCATGGGTTTGACATGTTTTATGTTTCCTCCCCCCTCGTCTGTATCTGAACCCAAAGGGTGTGACAAACTCCTCCTTTTGGGATCAGGTGAGGCATCTGTGAAGTTTCCCTCCCCTTCAGTGTTGGAGGACGTATCCTCCCCTGATGTATAGCTCAATAATTCCGAGCTGCGTTTCAAGATAGATTTGGGTCTTTTCCTCTTGGGGGCCAAAGGTTTATTATTAGGAAGCTTAAAAGTAACATTCCTAGGCATATCAAATGGTTTGCCTCTTTCATAATCTCCTATGTCCCTTTGAAACTTTTTCAATTTTTTATCCTTTAAAACTTGTTCTAACCTAAGTAGTTCTGTTGTTAACTGGTTCACCAGGGAACTAAAAAATCCACTGGATTCAAATTTATTAGCCTCCATACAAATGGTTTCTACCTCCTGAATACCTAGTTTGACAGCCCGTTCATAAAAATTGGCTAGAGCATCCACAAAACCCAAGGATGCTGATTGTTGGATCTGTGTCCATTCATCCGTTAATTGTTCATCAATATTATGTACCAAAGGTTGTACTTTAACCCTTAAGCCATGTGGTGTGATTTTTTTAAAGTTGGTAAGCCTTGAACAGGCGTAAATGCCAAACATTGGTCCAAAGACCTTTCATACTTTTACCCAACTTAAAAAATAGCGCTTCACATAATTTGTCTGGGTCTTGAAGACACCCCGAGGAATCGTTGCCCGTATCTGATACACCCAAACCAAAAATGGCCAGATCATTCATATCAGATGCTAGGCCTTTTACAAGAGGAGTCAACGCCATGTTCCAAAGAACAAATGATGCAAAAAGTATAAACCTCCACAAAAATGTTAATGAATCAAACAGTTCTGCCAATAGCAAAAATGAAGCTAATATAAATCTATAAATTCTACCCAAAGTCACCCTATCGGACAGAAAAGGTATCTATCAAACAACACGAAAATTGTTGCCCTATATTCTAGTTACCTAGAACATAAAATGACTTGCATGGTAGGTTAAGTATAATGGTGGATATGAAATAAAATCATGGACAAAGCCAAAAAAGTATAACAGAATCTAACAATGATAACATACAAAGATACAATAATCAGCCCTTGTGATCTCCCCTAAATGACACAGAAAATTCACAATGCTGCGTATCAAACCACTCAGAAAGACACTGAGTGTAGATCAAAAAATGATCAAAATTATCAATTCTTACTAAAAGGTTCAAAGATAGATAGCGTTAATACACATGTATTAATGATATAATAGCTAGCCTCTGTGGTTATAAAGGTCTAAACCACTTAATAAAATAACCACACTGCTGCGTATCATTATAGTGAGGTTAGGGCCATAATAATCGGCCTAATAAAAATGGTTAGAAACATCCACTCAATATCATAACTACCTATACATTCCAAAAAAAGATCCCCAAAAAAAAACATATATATCATGGACTCAATTGTCGTCTTGATGTAGAAACCCCCATAAAAATAGATATGAAAATCCAATTATAAATCTACATAAGTTGCTGTAAGCAGAAATGTCAAAATTCACAAACCTAGACTAGAGGAAAAAATGTGATACTAATAATACATATTATCGCCAGGTTGACCCCATAAAACCCTGTCACAACATAGATACCACCCAGAGGCTAAATATTCAAATATAAAGAAGTTAAAGGAGACTCAGCCCCAAAGGAAAGACAAGCCAAATTAAACACCACTACAGGATCACTAGAGTACCATAAAAAACATCATATTAGGTGTTGGAAAACCAAAACTGCCTGTAGTTCAATTACTGATAAATAGGTATACTGAAATTATGTACTCACACAATGTCCCTAAAGTCAACAATGTGTTATCTTAGTACATACACCCTAAGTATTAATCAAAATTAGAGTAGATGGTAATTTATAAATGAATTGTTCAACAAACCATAGGTTCATAGGTTCATACTAGGCTATCTGCCCTAGGGCATTTATAAGCCTAGCCAGAGTGTGTTTCGCTTTCGCCACCCATTTTAAATTAATTTTGCTATGCCCTTTTTCGAGGGTAGTATACTGTGCCTCTGTCTAACAGTGACACAGAAGTGATACCCGGGGTAAACCTACAATCTCCCATCCACTCATCAAGATTCCTCTTGAAGAGAGTCAATGACGGACTCTGCCTAACCTGGACTGGGATTTTATTCCAGAGTGAAGGGAGCCTCTGGGTTATGAATCTGTCCCTCCAGCATGTCCTATTTATTTCAGTGCTGAGGATCAAGTCTCTCGAGCGCGTAGCTCGATGGGATTTGGATTTTCTGAGGTGCAGCATTTCCATTAATTCCAGGTTGGACATGGCTTTATACGTCAGGCACAGATCGCCTCTGAGCAGGCGGTATGCCACTGAGTAGAGCTGGAGTTTCTTTAACCGGGCAGCATATGGCATCTGTTTGAGCCCTTTGATCCTCTTGGTGAGGTACTTTTGGGGTCTTTCCAGTTGTTGCAGTTGTCTGGTAAGGTACATCCCAAAAGGGGCATTGTACTCAATTATGGGCCTGATGAGGGATGAGTAAAGAGGCACGATGACCTCCCCTGATCTAGATGTGAATCCCTTCATGATTAGGTGGGCTATATAAAATGTTTTTCTAACCACTTTGGCCACATGGTTGTCAAATGAGAGATTGCTATCAACTTGGGTCCCCAGGTCCCTAATTACTTCTTCTGTACTTAATGGATTACCACCTATGTGGTAATTTGTGGGCACTTTGCTTTTGCCAAAGGGAATGACTATACACTTTTTGGCGTTTAGCTTGAGGCCATGGCTCTGGCACCAGTTGTCTGTTTCTATGAGGCCCTTTTGGAGGATGCTTGTGTCGGCTGGAGAGCCGATTATGGCGCCCAGTTTGCAGTCATCTGCGAACTTGGTCAACCACAGTCCTTCCGTGTTGGCCTGTACCTCCGAGAAATATATACTGAACAAGAGAGGTCCCAGGACTGAGCCTTGTGGGACGCCTCTTGTAACTGGTTTGGAGTCTGACATGGCTCCAGCAATTCTAACCATGTGGGTTCTGTCCTTGAGCCAGTTTGCAACCCATCTAGTGACATAGCGGTTTATATTTAAGCTGGTGAGCTTATCTATAATGCCCGAGTGGGGTATTGTATCGAAGGCTTTTGCGAGGTCCAGGTAGGCTGTGTGGACCACCTTCCCCTCGTCAATGGCCTTGATGACTGTTTCAAAGAAATCGACCAGGTTTAAGAGGCAGGATCTGCCCTTAACAAAGCCAAACTGGGTAGGATCCAGTGTCTGTAGGTCCCCAATATCTTTATTTATGAGGTCCATGATGATCCTTTCCATAGCTTTGCAGACCAAGCTAGTCGGGCTTATGGGGCAATAGTTTCCAGGATCCGTTGAGGCACCACCTTTGTGGAGAGGGACCACTGTTGCTGTATGCCACTCTTTGGGTACATATGCTGTAGTAAGGCTGAGATTGAACAGTAGTTTTATGTTTGGGTTTAGCTCTTCTTGGAGTTCATGTAGGACGTAGCCCGGGACACTGTCTGGTCACATTGATGCTGTGTTTTTTACTTTGGAGAGGGCGGCTCTTACCTGAGCATATGAGATGTCAGGGGGGCAGCACTCTGCTGGGATAGATATTTGCCCTTTTGGTGGGGAGGGGGGGAGAAGTTTGTGCTGAACCTGTCAGCTAGGATGTTGGCAATGTCTGTGGGTTCGGTGTATTTTTTGTCATTTTGGACTAATTCTGAGCATATCTGGGAATTCCCACCCAGGTTCCTAACATAACTAAAGAAAGCCTTGTGATTATCCTTAGTGTCCTGTGCAATTTTTCTCTCGAAGCTGGCCTTAGACGATTTTATGAGTGCCCGTAGTTTTTTGCTAATACTGATCAGAGATGCCTTCCCTTTTGGGATTTTGCTCTATCATGTAGTAGCTTCCTCCTTCTATTGTATAGTTTGTTTATGGCTGGGGTCCACCAGACAGGACGTCTGCCTTTGGAGGATTGGGTCTTGGTTTTATTTGGGATTGCATGATCCATGCATTCCTGAAGGTGTTCATAGAATGCGTTTATAAAGGATTCTGTGGTCTGGGCCGTATTTTCCACAGGCCTGGGGGCTTTGAAGGATTCCACCTCGGTTTTGAGGAGTGTGAAATTTGCTTTAGAGAAGTTTTTCACTGTGGCTTTCTGGGAAGGGGGTGGGGTCAGGATGTGAATATCCAGTGAGATTAGTTCATGGTCTGATCTTACCAGTGAGGGATACACTTCTGGTCTGGAGCATAGAGTCCCCATGTTGGTGATGATCAGGTCCAGTATGTTTTCCCCTCTTGTGAGAGTGGTAACAAGTTGTTCCATAGCAGTTATAAATTCTAGGAACCTTTGGGCTAGGGTGTTGGAGCTAGAGTAATGCTCCCAGTCTATGTTTGGGTAGTTGAAGTTGCCCAATATAATGGTGTTTGGAGAGACCTTCATATTTTCCAGTGTTCTCAGGAAGGCCGAGTGGGGTTCCTGGGTTTGGGAGGGTGGTCTGTAGTGGGCTATAAACTGGAAGGCAGTTTTACCCACTGTTAGTTGCACATGGATAGTCTCTGATGCTTCGTGCTGTGCCACCAACCTAGAGGTGTGGGTATCTTTGACGAATATTGATACTCCCCCTCCTTTTGTGGTTCGGTCCAAGTTTTGGGGCCAAAACGCATGGTATGAGGTATAACCTGGTAGTGCTGGTGTGCTCTCGGGAGCCTTGAACCAGGTTTCTGTTACTGCACAGATATCGATGTTCTCCATGGTAAGGAGAGTTTCGAGTGCGTGCATCTTGAGGTTTAGACTTCTGGCGTTGAGTAGCATTACTCTTAGTTTCTTATCCCTTGTGATACCTATGGAGGTGAGTTTGTCTTTTGAGCCTTGCCTAAAAAAGGCACTATGGGGGTAGCAAGAGCCTTTGCCAATATCCAAAAGCCCAGGGGTGACAGGTGCAAGCCGTCCCTAGTGAAGCATCGTGGCTTGTTGAGCATGTCATCCCAGGCTGACAGGCATTGGATCCCCTTTGAATGACACCAATACTTAAGCCAATTGTTGAAATTGATCATCTTGTCTTCATATTGTGGCATCATTCTTGGTGAGGGTAAGATGCTACTCAAGGTCAGGGTCATACCGGCCTGGACTACATGCTCAGAGAGCTCCTCTATGTCTCTTTTCATGTAGTCCAGGGAGGTACGTCTCAGGTCATTCACACCAGCATGGACAATGACTGAGTCATATCTGTACTTGCCTTGGAGTGACCTGAGTGCTTGTGTTATGTGGTGCCCGACAGGCAGCTCACCGTGACCTTCTCCTTGTTCAGCCTAGTGAGCGGGACGTCAGTGTGCCTGTTTATAGAGTCACCTATTACAAGTGTGTCAGGTGTGTTGTTTAGCCTTAAGGGCTGTGACTGTTCGGCACACTGGCTTTGTGAGCTATGTGTTGCACGTGTTTTGTTTTGGGGTAGCGGTTGCTTGGGTGTCTGCTTTGGAGGTCTCTGCTGCTTAGGCAGATTTTTATTTAGAGCCACCGAGTATGTTTTTGTGTGTTTATGTGTTTGGTTTGCTGTCGTGGTAGGTCTATGTGAGACTGGAATTGTAGTGAGTGTGGTTTCCTTCTCCTCCTGACTGGTTACGCCAGTACTGAGTTGAGAGAGCTTAGCCTCCAGTTTGGCTATATGGTTGCATCTCTCACATGTGTTGGAATTTGTTGGGAGGAGGAGAGGGTTGTCTGTGTACATGAGGCAGTTGTAACATTGCCTCAAGATTCCCAGATTCACCAGCTGTACTAGAGACGAGATTGACAACTGACCTTTGGACATGCTAGGATAGTATTGGGAATTCCTTTATAATTGAAAAAAAGGGCCAGTGGGGAACAAGGTACTCAAGGGGAGTTTGTGAGGGTGTAGTGCTTTTAATTTTTTAGTGCTGACTTATACAATTGCTTTAGTGAGCAAGTGCCAGGTAACTTAAATGCAATGTGTTACAGGTAACTTAAATGCAAAAACAACAAACAGTAACTTTCTTTCAAGTGAAACAAGGAAATAAGTACAGTAAGCAATGCAGATATCACTACGGATCCACAGAAGCACTGAAAAGCTGTGTTTTAGGTGGAATTAGCTTTTCAGGGAAATAACAAGCATACAAACAAAGCTAGATTCAGCAGGCCTGGATCTAGTCTATGCTACAGCAAATAAGGTGTACCAATTTCAGTAAGAAACAGCTCAAATATGCAGGCACTATAAGCCTTTAACCAGAAATTCCCAGCTCAGAAGGGCAGAGTCCAGCCTCTCCTCCCACAAGAGTGCAGACCACGAACCTTCTTAATGTAAAATAACTGGCCTGAAGCCAAAGTGCTTAAACCAGAACTAATACACTTTTAGAATAACAGACACTGAGCCCTCAATCAGCAGTTTCCAACTTAGAAGGCTGTAAGCTACCTGTCCTGCCACCACAGTGCAGGCCACAAACCCTCCTAATGTAAAACAACTGGTCTGAAGCCCAAGTGCTTAATCCAAAAGACTTAGAATGATAGCTACACTTTAATCAAGTTACTAGCAAGCAGTAATAAATACAATTGAATACTTTAAAGAATGCCTGGATTAGTGCTCAAGTTATACAAACAAAGCTAGATTCAGCAGGCCTGGATCTAGTCTATGCTACAGCAAACAAGGTGTACCAATTTCAGTAAGAAGCAGTTCAAATATGCAGGCACTATAAGCCTTTAACCAGAAATTCCCAGCTCAGAAGGGCAGAATCCGGCCTCTCCTCCCACAAGAGTGCAGACCATGAACCCTCTTAATGTAAAATAACTGGCCTGAAGTCCAAGTGCTTAAACCAGAATTAATACACTTTTAGAATAACAGACACTGAGCCCTCAATCAGCAGTTCCCAACTTAGAAGGATGTAAGCTACCTGTTCTGTCACTACAGTGCATACCACAAACTTTCTTAATGTAAAACAACTGGTCTGAAGCCCAAGTGCTTAAACTAAAAGGCTTAGAATGAGTTACACCAAGCAGTAATAAATACAATTGAGTACTTTTAAGATGACGCAAAAGCAAAATAAAGTAGGAAGAAACAAATACAGTAAAAGCAGATAAAATTTTTTTTTTTTGTTTTTTCACAACTGAACTTCTTAGGTAACAGAAGGTTGAAACCTGAGACAGTTTTTAAGAAAGAAATCTAAAAAGAACCAATGAGGTGCTTAGTCTAAGCAGTAGTCCAGATGACTTCAGTCAGCCAAAAATCTCAAACAATTCTCTCTCACTGAAATGCCTGATGGCTTTGGCTAAACCAAGATGTCCCTGAATATGTGCTCAGACTCACAGCCTCCACAAACACTAGGCCCAAATACAAGCCTGAATATGGAAATGCTACAAATATCCCCACTACTTAGAACAAACTGCAGAAATGTTTCTCACAGCTGAAAAGCAGCAGTGAGCCTTTAAATGAAAGTTTTAAACAGCTAAAGGAGCCTCTAGAAAAAAGAGTTTAACTGCAACAAGTTATCAGAAACAAACAACCCAACAGATGCTTAATAAAAGTGGACAATTTCCAGTTAATACCTCACACACAGTGAAACTAGCTAGAAAAATACACAGTACACAAAGTGCTATAAATAACAAAGAAATAAAGAACAAAATAACAAAAAACAGGATACTTAATGTTATATATTGTAGCTCCAAGTTTCTTCAATGTCCTTCCTTCGATTAGCTCAGTGTGAAATGGCAGAACACTCACAACTGAACTTCTTAGGTAACAGAAGGTTGAAACCTGAGACAGCTTTTAAGAAAGAAATCTCAAAAAAACAATGAGGTGCTTAGTCTAAGCTGTAGTCCAGGTGACCTCAGTCAGCCAATGACCTCAAACAATTCTCTCTCACTGAAATGCCTGATGGCTTTGGCTAAACCAAGATGTCCCTGAATATGTGCTCAGACACACAGCCTCCACAAACACTAGGCCCAAATATAAGCCTGAATATGGAAATGCTACTAATATCCCCACTACTTAGAACAAACTGCAGAAATGTTTCTCACAGCTGAAAAGCAGCAGTGAGCCTTTAAATGAAAGCTTTAAACAGCTAAAGGAGCCTCTAGAAAAAGAGTTTAACTGCAACAAGTTATCAGAAACAAACAACCCAACAGATGCTTAATAAAAGTGGACAATTTCCAGTTAATACCTCACACACAGTGAAACTAGCTAGAAAAATACACAGTACACAAAGTGTTATAAATAACAAAGAAATAAAGAACAAAATAAACAAAAAACAGGATACTTAATGTTATATATTATAGCTCCGAGTTTCCTCAGTGTCCTTCCTTCGATTAGCTCAGTGTGAAATGGCAGAACACTCACAACTCACAACATGTTATACAAACAGGATGGGAGCCCACTGTAAGCCATGCATGTATAAACTGAATTGAACAAAAAATGCCGAAAATAAACCAGCTATTCCCTTTACAGCAGTAATACAATACTGCCCATATAAACAGTACATGAAAAATAAATCCCTTTAGTACATTAATAACCTGTATATTTTGTAAAAATCAAAAAATGGTATTAACTCCATCTATGAATGAGTTGCTACCATGACATATAGTAACACAAAACAAAATTTACAGCATAAAACTTTGCCACAAATATAAGCATGAGTCCCACCAAAGGAGAGAACCGTAACTGTGAGCTTCATAAACTCGGCCAAAGCCTGCAGTGTAACCATGAAAGAAAAAAGAAAAAATAAGTAATGAAGCAAATAAACATTAAACGGTTCCCTCAACCCCTCTTAATAGAAGCAATAATCTCAATATGTCCCAAAAAGTCATATCACAAATCTAAAACTAGTTAAACAATATTCCTAGCTTTAGAAATGACCATTTAGGTTGTAGTCCAAAAAATAGAAAAGCGAGTCGATCAAAAATGAAAGCACAAAGTCACCTGTAGTCATAAACCCTTAAATGATGAAACACATAGATCTGCCTTCCCACACACAATCCTGCTTCTTTCAAAAACTGAAGTTATCGATGGTAGTCCACCAACTGAATAATGTAGAAATCATTGGGAATCCAAAATATAAGAAGAAAAAAAAGCCCATACGACAATTCAGTCAGTATGACAATTTAGTCCCAGGTTTGCTTGGGGATCCGTGAACAAAAGAAGGCCACAAAACCAAAACTCCAAGAAATGCATATGAAAAATTATGTATACTGAACGATACATCCACGATACAACCGCCAAACAGGAGAATCAAATAAAATGTCCAAAAAACTCCTGACCGACTGCCCAAATGTTGTAAAAATAGAAAATGTCCCACTCAAGAGGAGGGAAACCACCAGACGCCAACAGCACCAAAAGGAGCGAGAAACCAGGAAGCAACGTGGTGCACGTACGGCAACTGCTCGGCTGGAAAATCCACGATACTAAGACAAAATAGCCAGCAGAAATGGTGGAGTACAAAATGACTTTAATACAATAAAGACTTAGGTAGAGGGTGGTATACCCTACTACCAATCCATCCAAACCGGTTTCGGCTGCAATAGCCTTCTTCAGTGGAGATAGTGAAATACATAATAACCATTTACATACATAGGTTTATATATAATGACATAAAGGCAGTACATTGGTCAATTAAAGTTGGTCATTAAGACCAGGTGGAAATAAAGCCCCTAATTTGATAATCCATTTGCGTTCCTTGCAATTCAGTATTATTAGTATCACATTTTTTCCTCTAGTCTAGGTTTGTGAATTTTGACATTTCTGCTTACAGCAACTTATGTAGATTTATAATTGGATTTTCATATCTATTTTTATGGGGGTTTCTACATCAACACAACAATTGAGTCCATGATATATATGTTTTTTTGGGGATCTTTTTTTGGAATGTATAGGTAGTTATGATATTGAGTGGATGTTTCTAACCATTTTTATTAGGCAAATTCTTATGGCCCTAACCTCACTATAATGATACGCAGCAGTGCGGTTATTTTATTAAGAGGTTTGGACCTTTATAACCACAGGGGCTAGCTATTGTATCATTAATACATGTGTATTAACACTATCTATCTTTAAACCTTTTAGTAAGAATTGATAATTTTGATCATTTTTTGATCTACACTCAGTGGCTTTCTGAGTGGTTTGATACGCAGCATTGTGAATTTTCTGTGTCATATAGGGCAGATCACAAGGGCTGATTATTGTATCTTTGTATGTTATCATTGTTAGATTCTGTTATACTTTTTTGGCTTTGTCTATGATTTTATTTCATATCCACCATTATACTTAACCTACCATACAAGTCATTTTATGTTCTAGGTAACTAGAATATAGGGCAACAATTTCCGTGTTGTTTGATAGATACCTTTTCTGTCCGATAGGGTGACTTTGGGTAGAATTTATAGATTTATATTAGCTTCATTTTTGCTGTTGGCAGAACTGTTTGATTCATTAACATTTTTGTGGAGGTTTATATTTTTTGCATCATTTGTTCTTTGGAACATGGCGTTGACTCCTCTTGTAAAAGGCCTAGCATCTGATATGAATGATCTGACCATTTTTGGTTTGGGTGTATCAGATACGGGCAACGATTCCTCGGGGTGTATTCAAGACCCAGACAAATTATGTGAATCACTATTTTTGTAAGTTGGGTAAAAGTATGAAAGGTCTTCGGACCAATGTTTGGCATTTACGCCTGTTCAAGGCTTACCAACTTAAAAAAAATCACACCACGTGGCTTAAGGGTTAAAGTACAACCTTTGGTACATAATATTGATGAACAATTAACGGATGAATGAACAATCAGCATCCTTGAGTTTTGTGGATGCTCTAGCCAATTTTTATGAACGGGCGGTCAAACTAGGTATTCAGGAGGTAGAAACCATTTGTATGGAGGCTAATAAATTTGAATCCAGTGGATCTTTTACTTCCCGAGTGAACCAGTTAACAACAGAACTACTTAAGTTAGAGCAAGTTTTAAAGGATAAAAAATTGAAAAAGTTTCAAAGGGACATAGGAGATTATGAAAGAGGCAAACGATTTGATATGCCTAGTAATGTTACTTTTAAGCTTCCTAATAATAAACCTTTGGCCCCAAAGAAGAAAAGACCCAAATCTATCTTGAAAAGCAGCTCGGAATTATTGAGCTATACATCAGGGGAGGATACGTCCTCCAACACTGAAGGGGACGGAAACCACACAGATGCCTCACCTGATCCCAAAAGGAGGAGTTTTTCACACCCTTTGGGTTCAGATACAGATGAGGGGGGAGGAAACATAAAACATGTCAAACCCATGGAGGGTTTGGAAGGTTTGCTAAAACTGATGATAGAACATTAATAAACAGTACAAATGTACATAATATTTCATCTGTACACCTCAATGATTTACAAATTAAAATAAAGGGCTTAATTTTGTTCCTGTTTTTTTTGTTCTGGAATATACTTTAGCACAAGATGTGGTTAATTTTTGTCATCTTCTCAATTTGAAATTGTTTTTTGAAGATGACACTGGTCAGGCAGTTCCAGGGTTTAGATTTAAAAAATCATCTTTTGTTCCACCTATGTCACATTTGTTATCCACTTTTTAAGCTAATGTCCTGAAGGATTTACATTGTAATCTTAAAGATTTTCAGGTATCTTACAACAATCTTTCTAAAGAGGAGGTACAGTGTGTTGATGAGCTTAAGAACAATAAAGAAATTGTGATAGTACAAGCAGACAAGGGTGGAGCGGTGATTCAGGATAGAGCCAAATATAATAAGGAAGCAATGAGACAATTGGGGGATAAAAAAATATTATATGGCTATGCCATTGGACCCAACTAATCACTTCCAAACCAAAATTGACTCATTCCTGATACAGGCCCAGGAAGAGGGCATCATAACGGAGTCAGATAGAAATCAGTTGACGGTTTCATCTCCATGTAAACAATATTTCTATCTCTTACCCAAAATACATAAGAATGTCAGATGCCCCCCTGGAAGACCGATCGTATCAGGACGTGGCTCAATTACCAAACCCTTGTCTGAATATTTGACTCATTTTCTAAAACCCCTATTACCTCTGATAAGAGCCAGAATTCAGGACAATACTCAGTTTTTGGATATTATTTGTGACACTCAATTGGAGCCTCATTGGTTGCTATATACCTTGGACGTAGCCTCTCTATATACTAATATCTCACATTGGGCAGGTTTGCAGGCTTTGGACTATTGGTTGGGAAGATTTGGTTTTTACCAACCAGGCTTTAATACTTTTTTAGTGTGCTTGGCTGAATACGTTCTTACCAGTAACGTATTCTACTTCCAGGACCAATCCTTTTGGCAGGTCAAGGGTACAGCAATGGGTGCCTCTTTTGCACGCATTTATGCGGACCTTTTTTATGGCCTATATTGAGGAGGTTATGATTTATGACTCTAACCATAATATATACATGGATGAATTAGACATCTGGAGGCGATATCTGGGTGATTGTTGGTTGGTGTGGAAGTCGGATGAAATTTATCTTCAGAAATTTATTGGCTACCTCAATGATAATGTGTGGGGAATTGAGTTCAAAGTAAATTACCACAAATCTAGGATTGTTTACCTTGATGTTGAGGTTAGCAAGAATCCTGACAACACTCTTTCCATTCGGATGTACAGGAAATTTCCTGAATATAATTCACTTTTACATGCTACCAGCTTCCACCTACAACATATCATCCAGAACATCCCCAAGTCACAATTCTTAAGAGCCAAAAGGATTTGTTCAAGCCAACAAACTTTTGAGACCACTAGAGATGATCTAATATTTAGGTTTCGTGAGAGAGGTTACCCTCCAGGTACTGTTAGCATTGCTTGCCATTGGGCTTCAAATCAGAACAGAGTTGACTTGTTAAGTTACAAAGACAAACATAAGGATTGATCTAATGATCTGGTTCGTCTAGTTACCACTTATGGACGCAATACACATGGGTTCATGAAAATTATTAACAAACATTGGAACATTTTGATGACAGAGGAGAAATTATACTCTTTCTTGAGGGATAGATGTTCTTTTTCTTTCAGGAGAGGTCAGACACTGGGATCCCTGTTTAGCCACTATAAGAGGGTGGGTCTTAACTCCCCTGTTTCTATTCAACATACATTGAGAGGTGACCCAGTGTTGGGATGTATACCATGTGGCCACTGCTCTTACTGTAATAAAGTTCAACATACGAGGGAATTTAGTAATCGCAATACCTCTCAAATTTTTAATATCAACTTTTGGGCCAATTGTAATACAGAGTAGGTCATCTACTTAGCCACCTGTACATGCTCCTCATTCTATGTTGGACAGACTTCTAGGCCTTTTTGCATTAGGATTGGGGAGCATCTTAGTGATATCAGGAACAAACGTACCAATAATGCCTTGTTTAAACATGTTTGTAAACATAATTCTGCTTCTTTCCATTTTATTGTCATTGACTGTATTGTAGGTAAATGTAGAGATAAGTTAGGGTGGCACAATTTATTGAATTTCAAGGAACGCAAATGGATTGTCAAATTGGGGCTTTATTTCCACCTGGTCTTAATGACCAACTTTAATTGACCAATGTACTGCCTTTATGTCATTATCTATAAACCTATGTATGTAAATGGTTATTATGTATTTCACTATCTCCACTGAAGAAGGCTATTGCAGCCAAAACCGGTTTGGATGGATTGGTAGTAGGGTATACCACCCTCTACCTAAGTCTTTATTGTATTAAAGTCATTTTGTACTCCACCATTTCTGCTGGCTATTTTGTCTTAGTATTGTGGATTTTCCAGCCGAGCAGTTGCCATACGTGCACCACGTTGCTTCCTCACTTCACATACTTCTCAACCAATTAGAGCAAAAAAATCTGGACAAAGCCATAAATAATGGGGGAACAAAGGCCCAAAAATAGGGACACTTTTTAAATATTGTAATTACAAACTTAAAATGATAGAATAACAGGTTTTGCATTAGCATGAATTCTCTGAAGGGTATGAATTCTAAAACTCAAATATCTGTCATTATTTTCTGAATTCAACCCTCAATGATTTTATTTACTTATTTATTTATTTTTATTTTATTTTACATTTGTTGATCGGGAATGTCTGACTGAGCCAGAGCCCTTTTTCAGCAGAGTCCTGGGGAGAAAAGCTCCATAATAACACAATATAAATAAGCTAAAGTTATACAAACAAGTTTAAAAACTTACATATGATAATTCTACACTAGACTGTAAATACTGTATATTAACAAATTCGAAAGAAAACTAACAACAGGAATGAAAAACAAATGATTAAGAACTGAAGGAGTAACAATGTCTGAAGAGGTTCTTACAGAGAAGGTAAGGAAAAGGGAAATATAGGGATAATAGGAGGGGAGAAGGAAGGAGTAGGATAAAGTAGAGTGTTGAGATGAATAGGAGGCAGGGAAAGACAGAAAGAAGTAGGAAAAGGAAGTAGAGGTCTGTAGAAGAGAAGACAGCAGAGAGTGGAAGGAAAGAGGCACGTTAGTTAGATGGTTATAGTCAGGGAGGATGATAGCAATGACAGATCCATTTTGTTTCAAATATTCTTTTATGGCCAACTTAAATTGTTTGGGATGCTTCAGATTTCTGATTTCAAGAGAGAGCTTGTTCCATGCTATAGAGGGATGGTAGCTGTATACATTTTGACCTGATTTGGATTTAGGTTTATAAATATCTAATAGATCAAGGGATGAGCTTCTGAGATTTCTTGTAGGAGAGTAGTGTGAGATGAGAGACGACAGGGCTGGACAGTAGGGAGGCTGATACAAAATTGAGTGTATGGCTTGGAGCTGTGAGAGCAGGAGTAGGTGGTGTAGTTCCAGCCAGTTTAAGTGTTTCAGGGATAGACAGTGGTGGGATTGTTGAGCAGCAAATCTAGTTATATTGTGGTATGTTGATTCAAGCTTGGATAGTAGTGAAGAGTTTAGATTAGTAAGAATTTGGGAGCAATATGTTAGGCATGGTAGAAGGTAAGCATGTGTAAGTGTGATTCTAGCTTCATGGGAGAAAATTTTTTTGTTTCTATATAAGAGTCCTAATTACTGATGAGTTTTCTTTATACAATTATTAATGTGATGGTCGAATTTCAGCTGGTTATCAATGGTAACACTTAGGAATTTTGTGCTAGATTCAACTACAATAGGGGTATTGTTTAGTGGCATTATAGAAAAAGAAGTTTTGATATGGTTAACTGTTTTGGGGAGAAAGAATAATACTTTTGTTTTTTTAGGGTTAAGGATGAGCTGATTTTTGGAGAGCCATGTCTCTACTGAGTTAAAGGAGGATTGGGTAGCAGATAGGAGTTCAGAGGGGAAATTAGCTATGGTTAGGACTGTGGAGTCATCAGCGTATTGGAGTATGGAAGAATGTGGACAGGAGGAATGCAGTAAGTTGGTAAAGGTATTCAAAAAAAGTAGTAGGCCGAGAATGGATCCTGGAGGGACTCCCATTTTTATTGGAAGGGGAGTGGATAGTGCAGACTGCCATCTGACTGATTGCAGTCTGTCTATGAGATATCTAGAGAACCATGCTACAGTGTCAAGGGAGAAATTTAGACCAGTCACTTTATTCAGTAACAAAGAGTGAGAAACAGTATTGAAGGCCTTTGAGAGATCAAGAAATAAACAGGAGATAAGTTTGTGATCTTCTCTGGCTAAAGAAATAGTGTCAAGGAAGGAGGGAAGGGCAGTAGTAGTGCTATGTTTTGATGGGAATCCATGCTGTGTAGAAGTGAGTAGTTTTTCCTGTAAGAGATGCTGAATAACTTGTGTGTGAATGCATTTCTTTAAGACTTTAAAGAGAGGGGAGAGAATAGCAACAGGTCTGAAATTAAAGATTTCAGAGGAGTTACCAACTTTGTGAATGGGTAGGGTATAGAATTGTTTCCAGATAGATGGGACTTTAGATTCAGAGATAGAGTGATTAATAATGATAGATACAGGCAGGGCAAGAGAGTGAGCAGCTATTTGAAGAAAGTATGATGGGATGTTGCCAGCAGATACAGAGCATGGTTTTATCCCAGACAGCAGAGTTTTTATGTAGGAAGTGAGAACAGGTTTGAAGGATAAAGTCTTAAGAGAGTTGGCAGTAGAGGATGTTTAATGGCAGATGGGAGAAGTAGTGCTAGAGAGGTTGGGATTGAATAGTTTGGATATAGATTTTATGAAGTAGGTGTTGAAGGTGTTGGCAGTTTGGTCAGGTAATTTGTCGGGGCATGAGTTGGGTGATGTAGGATTGCCAGGATGTAGTATTTGATTTACCAATGACTTTGTCAGAAAACAACAATTTTATGAGAAACAGATCAAAAATATGGGCAAACATTTGGACATTCTGCAAAAATATGTACAATTGAGAGGCAAGTCACTTCACAAGTGTAGAACATTACTTAAAAGGTCATGATAAAATGTCTTCATATTACTTAAAGAGCAGAATTTGTATTTTATTACTATGGTGCCTGCATACAAAAACTGGAAGAGGGTCAATAAACGTGTCTGTCACCAGTGGAGTACCACAGGGGTCTGTGCTGGTCCCCTTACTGTTTGGCATTTATTTCTCAGAAGTCCAGGCCAAAGCAGATAACCTTTAGCTCACCAGGTTCGCCGATGACTGCAACTGGGAGCAATCCCTGAGACCCCCAACAATGTCAGCATATTACAAGAAGGGCTAAACCAGACAAATGACTGGTGACAAAGCCATGTTCTAAACTAAATGCAAAAAATGTATTATTATTCTTTTTGGCAAAACGGAATTCCCTACAAATTCCAATATTGACAGCACCCCCCTGAGTTCCACCCCAGTGGTGTGAGACTTGGGAATACAGGTTGATAGCAATCTGAACTTGAAACAGCAAGTTTCCACAGTGGTAAGAAAAGCCTTCTAAGTAGCACACCTAATAAGCAAAGGCATAGCATCCAGGTCAAGGGATGTTATACCTCCACTGTACTCGACCCTCATCAGACTACTAATAGAGTACAATGCACCCTTTTACATGTACCTCACCAGATAGCTGCAGCAGCTAGAGAGACTTCAGAGGTTTCTCATGAAGAAAATACAGGGATTCCAAACCGTGACCTACATGGAGAGGCTGAAAGCCCTATTACTTTACTCTGTATCTTATAGCCTGCTGAGAGGTGACTTGTGCCTTTCCTACAGGGCAATCTCCAACCCTGCCCTAATGGAAATGCTGCACATCCACAAGTCAAATGTAGTCAAATGTTTCAAAAGTCACTCGCTCTAGGGATCTCAACCTAGCTTGTGACATTAACAGATCATGCTACAGAGACAGACATGTCTCCCAGAGACTGTCACTTCTCTGGAATAGAATCGCTATTCATGTAAAACAGAGCTCCTCACTGACCCTATTCAAACACAACCTAGATAATTGGATGGGAGACTGCAGATTTGCCCCTTGGGTGGCACCCATGCCCCTCATGGACAGGGGTAGCCGGTGTTGATCATAGGCCCACAATGTTCATAAATTCATTCTGTGAACTACTCAAAAAGAACAAATGAGGATACTTGGGATTAATATGGCTAGGCTTGTAAAGACTCTTGGGCCACTAGCCTAGTAACCACCTATGAACGTATCATGCCAGTAGTTTTGATGTTGCCAGGGAGAGATGTTGGTACTAGATCTAGTGTACTTCCCTGACCAGAGACTTTATCCATTCCTTTAGTAACACAAATATGTTGTATAAAGCCAGCAATCTGTAAGGCTGTTGGTCTCAACTCATACTTTGACAATTTCCAGTCAGTGTTCAACTCAGGTAACACAATGTCTTTCAGTTTCATATAGGAAGTAAGACAATGTAGACCCTTTTCTGCAACTGCAGCATGGAAGTCAGCAGGAAGAAAGTTACGGGAACAACAGAATAATTTGACTCTGATGCATACCTCCCACTGTACTGAATCACTCGGTTTTTACCGAGTTTTGGGGTCCAAATGAAAGGGTGCCACGATTCCCGAGTGGCACCTCTTCATTTCCGATTTTTTTGCTTTATTTTTTAAATTTTTGCACTGTTGGAGGTGACGTCATCGCGTGCGCGATGACGTCAGCTCTGTCAGGCTACCAGCCAGTCGGAATTGAGCTTAAGGAGCTCACGTCATTTCCGGCTGGCCGAAATTGAATTGTGAGCAGGCGGGAATGGGGAAACAGCAGCACTTGTTTACGGCAGAGGAGAGGAACTTGTTTGCGTGTGATAATAGCAGAATTGCAAAGCTGGAACGGCAGAGGAACTTGTGAGCAGGTATAATGGCAAAGCTGGAATGACAGAGGAAGAGGAACTACTCCTTTCAGGGAAAACAAGACCCAAGTAAGGAAAGGTGTGTGTGTGTGTGTGTGTGTGTGTGTGTGTGTGTGTGTGTGTGTGTGTGTGTGTGTGTGTGTATGTGTGTTGAATATGTTTCATTCTGAGCGAAGTTCTTGCACACTATCCATCTGACTGCACTTCACCATACATTATCTCTGAAACTAATGGAATGTTGAGGTTTGCTGTACCAGGACTTTTAATTCCTTGGGTTGCATAGGAAACCGGACCGGACCATAGTAGTAGGGCCACCCAGTGATCCAAACGTAAGAAATCGACTTAATTCCAGCCCCTACCTAAGAAACCAAATGAGGAAAATGTGCTTTGAGGGCAAGAGGGGAAGGCCTTGTGAATTACAGCCAACAAACCCCTCCCATCATGAGTTCACTTCTCTGAGTCAGATCTTAACATTTTAAGCACAGAGGAACCTAAAGTGGGCTGTATTATTGGAGAGAAGGAGCGAAGCAATTCTTGTTTAGAAAGGGAACAAATACAAGTTGTTTCCAAAAGCAGAAAGCTTTCATTGTGTGTGTTTATTGTCGTTTCAATATCTGAAAACTGTATTTTTCTTTTTCTGTCCGCTGGATCTATAAAACAGTTTGAGTCATGGCTAGAATCACCTGCTGTAGCCAAAAAACTGCCCACCGGACTCTGGTTCTGTCATGGAAATCATTTGTATCTATGGCCCTGGTACTGGTAGTTCCATTTCCGGACAGGTTTAATTTGGACGTGGATAATCCTACCCATTTTCGGGGTTCTCCGGAGTCTGGTCTTGGAGTGACTTAGTGAACATAACATTTCATTGCAGCTTGAATAGGAAGCCATAGTTTCATATATAAACCTGTGTTAGTCATGTATTTATGGAAGATATAAAGTAAAGATTTTCAATAGAGGAAGTTAGACTCTGTCAATATTAAGAATTAAACTATGCATATGAAATGTATGTATTGTATATGGTTAATGTTGCTAAGTAGAAGAACAAGATAAAACAGCATTAACTGGATATAACTTAATGCACTTTTTGGATGGGTGACTGATAATTCCCAAGAAGGTTATGTAAAATTGTAAATACGTAGCATTCTGTGGCCTTGGTAAGGGAATAGAGAGTGAATTGTTTGGTTGACGATGTGGAAGGAAAACTAACTGAGAACTAGTAAAGTGAATGTGAAACTGAGCTGTGTTAATTGCTATAAATGTCAAGCTGAGAATGGAAAAATAAAATAGAAATTGAGTCGCACTGTATGTTAATGGTCTTCAAATCTTTGTTGCAAACATGGCTTGTTGAGTTTCTAATGAGTAGATTAGATGAAATGGCTGATGATAGCAAGGGCAGGATAGCGAGGCAAATGTAATATTTCACAATATTGTAAGAATAAAAGATATATGGCTCACTGGTAGAATGCAAGAGCTGCACTCGATGTTCTCATTTAAGGAGAACAATGTCTTATGATTATAAAGGCCATCACATACACTGAGCACATTTCTGGGAAGCAGATTTAAATAATCTTTGGAAATGCAATATAAACCTAAAGACTGGCAGTGATGGGAAAGATGAGAAAAGATTTGCAGCGATGTATTTTTTAAAAAGAATGTGTCAGCCATGAGGGTTTGTACACTGATATAGGGTCTAGAGGAAGTTGAATGGAATCATCTATTAAACATGAACATCACAAAATGAGAAGGTTGCTGGAAAGAGAATAGTAACAATGTATCAGTTTAGGAAATGAGCTAAGTGTATTTAACATGCTTATGGGCAGTATGGGATGAATGAAGGTTAGAGGGTAGAAGATGATGTCTTCATTTTACTGTCTTTGATAAGATGCTGCCATTTACTCCTGCTGTCATTGGTAGATGAGGTACTTGATATAAGCAAGATAAACATACGAACTTAGTTTATGGGACATGCTCTGATAAAGAAAAACTACTAGAACATAATGCTCTGTGTTACATTAGCACCAAATTAAGAACAATGTGTTATCAAGATGAAATGTGATTTTTTTATTGATTACGGTAATAGGAATAGTAAGAGAATGTTATTGATATTTGTTTTGGGAAGATTTTACATATGTTTCTTTTAAACACTGTGATCGGTAAAGTTTTTTTTTTTTAAATGTTGACCTTGCAGTGATTAATCAATTCAGTATAACATTTTTTGTAGCGTTAGTTTATCTATCAGGACATAAGTATTTCCTGGTGAGTTTCCTAAACATACATACCTAATGCATAAATGGCCACTAAACAACATTTTTCAATGGATTATTTCTCTGGGTCACACCAAGGAATAGACTTCTTTGCTAATCATCTCAAATTTGAAGTACAATATTTCTAAAGTTAGATGCTTCCTCCATTTTTGGATTCAGGAACTAATGAATTCTTTCCCTCCACTCCCCGTTAAGTCAAGTAATGGCAGAAACCTCTTCTGCAGCTCCTAACAGAAGGCTTCTATGTTTCTTGTTTTGTGTGCAAGGGGCCAATGATTTGAAAACAGCCCAAAGGTAATCTTTATCCACCACTGGCCAGATACATTTTCTTTGGATGTGGTGTTGGTTTCAATGCTGTTTCAATGAATGTGAGTTTCAAGGGCAGAGAAGTTTTAATGTCAAGCCTATTTTCATTGTGAGACAGTATAGCTTTGTTTATTAGATGATGTCTGTTAGTGTTTCTGCATTGTTGTGCTGTAAAATGTAAAAATAAAATCCAAATAATCATTGTAAAAGTAAAGCAGTATGCATGCATTAGTGTTTATGGTAAATGGGGTGAAATAGCCAGGTAATGGGACATTGGAATGGCTGCAGGTGGACTCTGGTGCCATATTTTGGTTGTATGTTCTTCAGTTTAGATTTGAAAGTTGGTATCCCACAATTCCATTGGAGTGGGTGGGGTTATGTATTTATGTATTCAAATTAAATGTTAATCAGTGTACAGATTTGTACCTATTTTTCTTGGGCCTTGTCCAGATTTTTGATGTTTGCAGGTTAAGAGGTATGCTCTGATGACTATAGATATGTCTCCCATAAACTGCTGCCTCTCTGGAATAGACTTCCCATTCAAGTAAAACAGAGCTCCTCACTGACTCTATTTAAATGCAACCTAGATAATTGAATAGGAGACCCCAAATTCGCCCCTGGGGTGGCACCCATGTCCTTCTCTGTTCATAAATTAATTCTGCAAACTACCTAAAAAAGAACAAATGGAGATACTTGGGATTAACCTGGCTAGGCTTGTAAAGGCTGTAGGGCCGCTAGCCTAGTAACCTCCTATGAACCTATGAACCTATGAACCTATTAACCTCAAAATGGGTGGACTCCTTGTGCAAACAATAGTCTATTTGCATTGTCAGTTATGCAGTAGGTGAGGCAGTAACAGTTAAAATACCAACATGATTATCTCTTTTATGTTGCCTAGCAAAGGGTAGGATGCCATACCCAGTTGGAGCAATTTCTGAATCTGGAATGTCTTGCATAAGTTATGTTTCAGAAACAGCCATAATGTCATCAAGGTAAAGTGTGATCTCGCATGACCATAAAGTCATCTACCATCTAACTTACAAAGAAATAGCCCTTATCTGAGGAGGTATAGAACACAACTCAGGAGCATCCTGATACTGAGTAATATATTTGTTTCACAAACACAACTATGAAAATATAGCCAGGTTTGTAACATAACCAGGGCAATAAATCATTCTCTGAAATGAGCCTACCTCAGCCCTGCAAGCATTTACAAATAAACATACTCATTTAAAGCCTGCAATAATAGTCACCAACTGGACATTGTACAATTCTATGAATCCTGGCTCATGCAAGTAAATCTCCATGGTTACTGGATCACTTTAGCCACTGCAGAAGTAACAGATCAGCACTAAGGCCAGGTAGGTGGTAGCACATTTATCCTACTCAAAATAACTCAAGATTCAGATGAAACTGTCAAAAATGACTCTGAGGCAACATCTTCTCCAAAATTAGTGCTGGCAAAAATTAAACAAGAAAACTAATTCACCAATCTTGGGTTCCACACATATTCTTCCTCCATCAACTACTGGACATGTGCATTCAGTATTAAAATCCATAGCACAATGGGCCACTAAAGGAGCCATCATGCTCAAAGGAGATTTTTAATCTTAACTGGTCTGGTCATCCTAATCTTCAGTTAAGAAACAGAATCAACAGTCATAGCCTCACTCTGCTTTCACAAACAGCACAAAACTGATCTGCTACACTGAAAATCACTGCTTGATCACACCATAGTTAATAGACCAGAATGGTGCCTACACAGGGATACACAACCAAACTGCCCACTGCCCACTCATCTCCTACTGGAGAGTCCAGATGCTCAGTCTTCACTGGGGTTCTATCACTTTGCATTACACTCATCAGTGGTTAAATACCAAATGCTTACTAAACAAGTAGTTACCTTGTACATTACGTAACATGATTGACAATACAGTACAATACCTCCAAGCCTTTACCAGCTGTAAAGAAATTTCAGAGCGTAAACTGCCAGGCTTTGGGTGATGCATTAAGAGGCAAACCTTTGTTGAGTAGGACAACCACTGTTAGGAAAAATAGTGTTAAATTTGATGACTCTGGAAAGAAGGACTTGTATTTTGTCTTTAAATATTCTGGTTTTTCAGATGTTATGTCAAAGGCTATTTTGGATTTGTGGAATATTGTGTGTGAATATGAAACTGTGGGCAATCTATTACCATCATTTGTTAAATTTTCTTATGGGTGTTATGCCAATTTGAAAGAATTGTTAAATATGGGTTATACTAGTGTTCCACAGGAGTCTACTGGTGTTTTTGGCTGTGGGCATTGTAAGGTTTGCAATTGTATCAGAAATATTTTGGGCAGTTTTATTAATGGTAAAAGATTTGTTTGTAAAGGTACAGTAGATTTAATTGTAATTCATGTGGGGTAGTTTACATAGTGGGGTGTGGTTGCGAAAGCACAAATGGTATATTGGACAAACAAGAGCTGTTAAAATTAGAATTATGAAACATTTGAGGGACATCCACAATAAGAACATGAAAAGCCTACTTGCCGAACATTTTGTTAATAGACATGAAGGGAATGTGGTTTCATTTTTCTTTAGTGTACTTGCACAACCTGTTTTATGTAGGGGGAGATGTAGTTAGGAAGTTGCTAGAGTTGGAAAGTAAGTTCATTTTGAACTATATGACATTATTTCCTAGGGGTCTTAATTTAGAAGTAAACTTGGTAAATTAATAAGCCTCCTTACATGTTAAACTAATGTAATAAGCTTTATCAAATGGTTAAAATAAAATAATGTAAGAAATGTTTACAGTGTTTAAAATGTCAAATATATGTTAAAAATATTTTAAGTGTTTAATATACTTTAGAATATTGTAAATGTTGAAGGAAGTTTCATTGTATATAAAAGCTGTATTTATTTAAAATGTGTATAAATTGCAAATGCTTAGTGTTGGTACTTTAAAATATGTAATGAACTAATTGGATAATTAGTTGGGGTTTGAATTTATATAAAAATTGGCTGTTTGTAATGCATACTATCCGCTGAAGGCAAAAAGCTGAGGTACTAGTGTGTGTACATTAATATTAAAAAATGTTGAACAGCTTTTTTCCTGCATCATTTTCTGCTACAATTTTGTTTTTTATTGATTTTGTGTTGAAGTAGGTTTTCTGCCATAATCTGCCAGAACCCTAGTCAGGTCTCTAATGTAGACTTGTTCCAAATTTTGATCTGTATCATATAGAAAGTGTTACTACTGAATACCAACAAGTGCCTAATAGACAAATTAATTATTTCCTTTAGAAAAAAAGGTCTTAAAAAAAGCACAAAACAAGCCACTGGAACACAAAGCCGTTATGACCAACCTTAAAAGAGATCACAGATTGAAATTTACAGGACTCTCCAGTAACAAAGTCCAGAGCCTATGTGTGAACAAAAACATATTACAAAGAAATTAAGCTTACAAAGTCCAAGTTTTGGCATCATGATGGCTAAAGTGACAGGATCTTTGTCTCACACCCTGAGGGTATGAAATTCATTCCTCACTTTTGGTAAGTGACTTTTTGAAAATTGAATGCTCTCATATGTCTATATAGGTTCCCTCTAGGATTTCCATATATAAAGCATTGACCTTTGCAGCGCTGAAAGAAAGGAAGGGAGGGAGGCATCCTTTTAGCTTACTGTCTATCTGCATAAAACAGATGTACAACAAACTAGGCATCTCACACACACACAAACAGCAAGTATCACATAAGTGGGAGTACTGTGGATCCATAGAAGGCATTCTATACCCTTGCACATAGCCTGGACAGAGAATGTTATGTAAGTGTGCTGCCATGCTCTGCCCATCCAACAGAAACAGTAAAGAAAGAGAAATGACAAGCAAATGATAGAGACCCATCAATCACAGACACTGCATCTGATGGGTAGCAGCTGTGAAGCACTGGCTCAAGTATACATACAGCATGGTATTCATAGGCTCAATTATACATACAGCATGGTATTCATAGGCTCAAGTACACATACAGCATGGTATTCACAGGCTCAAGTATACATACAGCATAGTACTCATAGGCTCAAGTATACATACAGCATGGTATTCATAGGCTCGAGTATACATACATCATGGTATTCATAGGCACAAGTATACATACAACATGGTATTCATATTTCAACTTGTGACAGTGCACCTCCCATATGATGCCAAGAAATTAACTGACTACAGCAGACTTTCAGAGATGGCTATCATACCTCTTAGTTGTTCAGATTTTTACAGAATGTCCAGATTTTTGCCTCATATTTTTGGTTTGTTTTTCTTAAAACTGGTGTTTTCTGGTAGACCATTGGCAAATAATTGAGGACTGAAGTCAGAAAATAATTAAAAGACATTTGAGTTTGAGTCTTCATACCCTACAGAAAATTCATGCTAATGTAAAATGTGTTGTTCTATTAACCTTCTAAGTTTGAGTGCAATATTTAAAATTTGTCCCTATTCTTGGGCCTTTTATGGCTTTGTCCAGATTTCTTGCTCTAAAAGGTTGAAAGGTATGATGGGTATAAAGGTTTAAGGTCAGCATTTTTATTACTGTGGCTGGAGCTTTAGTGGCATGCTAGGAACTTTATTACTGACCATATAAATAGCAAGCTGGGCAGTTTCTTTATGATTTGAAAACAGAAATGGGTGAACCTGTCAAACTTACTGCCACTTCTCACCTAGATGAAAATCATGGGAAAATTATTCTGTCTCCTGGTTTTTATTGTACAAGTCAGAAAATATTTTGCAGTGCAAGAAAAAATCTTTTAACACAATGCATCAATTTTCTCCAAATCGATCACACCTCTTACATGGCTCTTGTACTAATCTACACTACCTTAAAATTGAAACACTGAGCTTGTTTATCTGCAACGGCAGCTTACTTGGGTAGTTCCAGCTAATTTATAAACACATGCATGTACACACATTCATAGGTGCGGTCAGGATTGCCAGATTTCCAACCAGCCAGGTAGGGACAAAAAAAAAAAAGGTCTCACGGCAAGTGAAGACCAAAAAAAAGGTCTTTAATGCGGAACAGAGTTCCACATTAAAGAACAGTAGCTCTGCACTAAGCACGGAGCTTCTCGTGTTTAATGCATTGCAGTTCCGCATTCAACACAAGTAGCTCCGTGTTTAGCGATTTTTGATAGGCCAGTATACCGGCATATGGGCCAATCAAAAATCGCTAAACACGGAGCTTCTCGTCTTTAATGTAGAACATTGCAGTTCTGCATTCAACAGAAGTAGCTCCATGTTTAGCGATTTTTGATTAGCCCGTATACCGGCATATGGGCCAATTAAAAATCGTTAAACACGGAGCTACTTCTGTTTAATGCGGAACACAAGAAGCTCCATGTTTAGCGATTTTTGATTGGCCCGTATGCCAGGTATACGGGCCAATCAAAAAAAAAAAAACAAACAAACAAAGCGGAGGCTGGCCGGGATTTAAACCGGCAGGGCGGGACTCGGGATCAGGCTGCTGATCTCGGGACAGTCCCGCCCAAATAGGGACGTCTGGCAATCCTGGGTGCGGTATTTAAAAGTCATCTTTTCAAAGTCACATAGACACACACACACACACACTGTGTGTGTGTGTGTGTGTGTGTGTGTGTGTGTGTGTGTGTGTGTGTGTGTGTGTGTGAGTGTATATATATATATATATATATATATATATATATATATATATATATGGTATCCACACTCTTTATCGAACGGCCGTTTCACCGAACGTGAAACAGCCGAGCACACTTTCACGAAAGTGCTTTTTAATGAAAAAGCACTTTTGCAAAAGTGTGCTTAAATAAGGATGAAAATGTGGGGAGATGGCTATTCCCTTTACTCCACTGTAGTGTGATATTGAAGTGAGAATATTAAAGTGGGGGGGTGCAGTGGGGCTTGCCCCCTGCGTAAATGTGAGTATTGTGTTTTTGTTTGTTTTTTTCGCTGAAGTGTGTTCTGCCTATGTGGTTTTGGTTGTTTGAGCTTTCGCTCAATAGTACGAGATTCATATATATATATATATATATATATATATATATATATATATATATATATAAATACACACACACACACACACACACACACACACACACACACACACGTGTGTTGTGTTTGGGGTATACAAGAATTATCTTTTCAAAGTTTCTCTTTCCCCACTCATAATTTCAGCCCTGTAATTGTTTTGTTTTATCCTTGACAAGTAAAAGTCACTGCTTAAACAGAAACTGACCATTGTCACAGGCCGAGCATCTGGCTTCACTTCCTGGGTAAACCATTACTACTGATAGACTACATAAACTAATGTTATTTTTTCATGTGCCTCTAACTATAACTGCTGGTACTGCTGCTGAACAGACCCCTACTTTAAATGCAATGCTGTCTCTAATAGCAAAACTTTATTAGCCCTGTTTAGTTTGCTGCTTAGTCTGGAGAAAAAGTGCACACCATAGCATGTTGTGATACAAGAGCCCTGATGCACGAGGAATTCTGGCTTCCTGCCAAAATATGTGCCTTCATTCCTGTTCTCCTCATCTCTTTTCAAAGACCCTTTGTTTGGATTTTAATGGAATGTCTCCTGGGGCAAAATTCAGAACTAGCATGACTCACCACCACCACTGGCAAGAAGAAAGACATCAATCCTCCCTAGCGAATGTGCACACACACACACACAAACACACACACATATACAACAGTCATGTATACATATGCAAATACTCATGCACACACAATTACCACACTGGCTGCTTTGGCAACAAGAAACAGAGAGAGACAAACAGAAGAGAGCTGTAAGGCTAAACATTACTGAGTTAAAGATAATATGTAGAAGTATCCTACTGACAACGGAGTGACCCTGCTGGGTGATATCACACAACAAAATCAAAGTTAGGGTCTGTTAAGTGATAATTTAATAAGTGATGGTCTCTACAAAAAACAGAAGAAGGAAATGCATTCAAATGTTCACGGCAAGGATTCCAGTTTTAATTAATATTTTTTTCTTTCTTCATTCCATGATTTTTTTTCAGTCTTCCATTTCATGCTTTTATTTTCATTGCTGCTTTGTTTTCTTCAAAACATGTTGCTATACTCAGGGAAATAAACATGTTGAGTTTTCAGTATGGAGAAAATCAGAGTTTCAGTATACTAAGATCCAGCTTTTAAGCAGGTGCCTTCATTAATAAAAAATATAGTTGGACACGTGTAGAAAATAAGTGATATGTGAGAATCACCGTGAAACCATTTTACTTTACAGTATTTACTGCATTCTGAAATACTATTTATTGAGGGCATTGAGACATGTAACATTGGAAAGGTAAACTACATGTTCAGGGCCCCTTCTTTGTGTTTGTGATAGAGATCAAACCATGGATTCAACATTTTAGTGTTTTGTTGCAAAAAATATAGAATTATACTACATTTTGCAAGAATGCCCTGAAGTTCTTGATTAAAACTTAACATCTTTCAGCCTTCATTTGTTTAACAGCTGTAATCGTATCTGTGCACTAACAATCCCACAGAAAACATAAAATTCATATTAAAATAATTTTACAAAAACATTTGAAGAGCTTTAACTCTAGGGGTAGATCAACATTTCTAAATATTGCTGATGAAAATACCAGGTATGACATTTCTTTTAAAGCCAAATGGTATAACAAAAGATTCGCCTGCTTGTACAATAATATGCCACTAGAGGAAAGACATAGAAAAATCTAGGCCTGAGGAAGTTCTGCCTAGGTCAGAGTACAGGGAATGAACCGTGGCAAAACATTTATGTCAGCAGACTGTTATTTGTTCAAAAAAAACTGAAAAGAAGAACAGAAGTGTTGCCCACACAATGCTGCTGGCATCAGGAGAAACTGCACAGTATCTGACTGTCATTGTCACGTGAAGGATGCCTGTTTCTACAAAGTCAATCCTTAAAATTAATAGATGTTGCTAAAAGACACCCCAGAGAATGCCTGTCTCAGAATGGTGCCACTTTAACTGAGGCAAGAATAGGAAACAGAGAAATACTGTTTCCAAATTCCAAGGCTACATTTTCATGGTCACAGTACAGAAAAAAACAAATGACAAGCAACACGACTAGCAAGTTATATGCCTGTACCATAAATGTATGTAACTTCATTGATACAGTCGTAATATTTATATGAAGGATCCTGACACAGATTTTCAGCTACAAAAACAGTGTTCTGCTGTCTAAAGTAAGGGTTGACTGTTTTTTCAAAAACACACTGTTCTAAATTAAAGTGGAATACAAGGAAGAAACACAGCAACTGTACAGCAGATGCAGATTGTACTACTCTATATATTGTCTCTTTACGAGCACTGTTATACTGTGTTTTTGATTTCTAAGAAAATTTTTATCATTTGGTATGTCAGTTGCCTGCAGCACATTATAACACCTATGCAAACCTCTGAATTAAACTACCCCACACAACTTTATTCCTTCACCTTCCAGGAACTAACTTAAAATTATTATATTAATTGGCTCACATACTATGGAATGTACCCAACCCACAAAAGAAAAAAAGGAACATTCCTCACCATCTTGAGTAAACCGGCCTTCTTGGACAATCTCATGGCATTTTTCCATGTCTGGTCCTGATGCTGCTGCTGTCGGAGTTGTCTCCATTGTGTCAGCTGTGGATACTATCGGGTCAGACATCTGGGTTCTGAAATTCTAGACAGGATAAGAGTTAATGAGTTATCAACCAAAATATTAATGGTCAAGGGATCAAGTATTCAAAATTAGCAAAGCAAAATGCATGAGCTCTTTGTTAACCTTCAATAATAATAATAATAATAATAATAATAATAATAAGTGAACTAAGGAAATTGTTTAGAAAGATTCCAGAGTCAAAAAGGCAATCCAATATTTGATACAAAAAATGTGCGTCTGTCTGTCTGCCTGCATGCCTGTCTGCCTGCCTGCCTGTCTGTCTGTCCGCCTTGGACTGTATGGCTTGTAGCATGTGCTGCCTATATGTAGAAAAAGAGAAAAGCATTGACATCATAGAAGAATGAGAGAAATAGAAGTGCAGACCATTGCTATCTGTATGACATGAATTACACGTGTGTGTGTGTGTGTGTGTGTGTGTGTGTGTGTGTGTGTGTGTGTGTGTGTGTGTGTGTGTGTGTGTGTGTGTGTGTGTAGGACTGGATGTGTCTCTAATGTCGGTACAGGCTGTATCTTTCTTTGTGACAGAAGCTTAGACACATTTTCACAGTAATGAATACAGACCATATTTGATCACAGGAAGAATACAGACCAAATGTGGAGAGGGAAGTACAAACTAGTCAGTCTGTATAAGCTGAAATCCAGTGTCTGTGTATCTGTATGATGATTGTGTGCATAATAAAAGTTCAGACTGTGTTTTGGCTTTTGTGGGAGAAATACAGACTATTTATATCTGTTTGAGAAAATAATAATGGTATGTTTTCATATACAAATGGAAGAAAGACCATAGAAGAAAATCAGGTGCTGCTGTCACTATATGCAGGAAGCAGAAAAAAAGTTTCTGTCTGTAACGGAAGTACGGTCTGTGTTAATTTATATGAGGGTACAAACCATGTTTGCCTCTATGCTTTCACACTATGTCTTTTTGCATGCTGGAAGTACAACTTGTGTATGAGGGAAATGCAGATGGTGTCTATCTGTATGCGAGTCTACCCCCCCATACACACACTTTTACAACTGGAATAAAAACCACATGTATCAAAACAAAGGAAGTACAGACTGAGTTACTTCTATGTGATTACTACATAGGCTCTACTTGCATGAGAGAAGACCAGACTACGTCTCTGTTTAACGGAGTACAAATTCTGTCCCTCTATATAAGTGAGCATCTGACCTATCTGTCTAAATAAGGGCAATGCAAAATGCATATGTCTGTTTGCGAGAGTTTAGAATTTGTCTCTCTAGATGTACAATGGAAGCAGATAGGTTTTGTTCAAAAGGAATCACATACTCTGGTGTCTGAGGGAAGTTCAAATTGTTTCCTTCTGTGTGAGATGAATACAGACTATCATTCTGTCTGATGGAAGCACAGACTCTTATTTCCTTGTGTAAGGTGAGAACAGTCTGATTTGCCTGTGTGTTAAGAGTATATACAGCATTTATTTTATTTTTTGATGAGGCAAATTTGCTGATCCATAGGATTCTGTGCAGTCATAACCAAACATAGTATTTATAGTAACTAGATAAATGTGGTCTGGAAAAAAGGGACACTTCTACGACTGGGAGAGACTATATTCATTTTCACTTAAAAGGTGAAAAGGGAATGTGATGTGAAAGGAGTGGAATGGAGAAAAAATAATATGGCAGCTGATGATGAAAAAATTAGTTTGGTAGTTGAAGTTACAAACAAAAAAGAGGTGGTGATTTTTTTTTCTGAAATTACATTTGAACTTATGAGGAAATAGAAGCTTATGGGATATCAAAAAGGAAAGAAAAAGCTAAATGGATACCAAAAATAATTGTAGCAGTCCTAGTTAGCTCACCAACATTATTAGTATAACAGAGCAGTAAATAAGGCTACTTGATGAATGAATTATTCAAAAAGAAAGTGACAGAGTATGAGTATTCAGTGCTTAGTGTAAAAAAATAATCAGACTGATGCCACAAAAGGCACAGTTACAGACTTCACTGAAACCAGAGAGAGCAAGGATGGCAAGTGAGGGGTTATGTGTGTAGACTAATGCAAAACTGTTTGCGTTTCAGTGATGAATGAAGATGTGTTACCTGTGGAACAGACTCCAGAGAAAGCACATGAAGAGGTAAAGAAAGGAAATTTGGAGAAGGAACCAAAACAGTTCATGGGAACTAGGACTATTTTAATTTACACATTGTTGACCAGGTTAGTCCCATTAGGCCAATGGCCTCTTTTCAGGGTGAGACCTGAGGGTGGTGATATTTATACCGACTAGGGGAAATTTAGCCATTGAACTTTCCCTGCTCTTTTTGATAAGTGCTGCTGGATCTTTTACAGCCACCTGAGCTACCACCAACACAGGCAGGTGGTACCTCATTTTAACGTCTCATTGAAGGATGGCAGAGTGCAGCACCTCCCTGAAGTTACACTGCAGTGTCAGTACTGCAAAATTAGTTCAACTATCAGATGAGGGCATAGAACCCACAACTTTCTGTACCAACGGTGAGTGTGTTAACTGCATGGAATAAAAGCACACTAGCAAATATTGAACTAAACATTCAAGACAAAGAGCTAAAGAAATAAAAGGCTTGTAAGACAAATGAATGTACATTCAGACTTATATTTGTAATAACTTGTCTTTGCTTTGGCTCATTAGCAGCAGTGCAAAGAACTGCCTGCTCACACCCTTGTTCTCCCCTCCCTGTTTATTACCTTAAGACAATCCCAAAGTTAATAAATATTACCTGTGGCAGGCACGATTTTTAAAACTACAATCAACTTTGCTACAGGCCCCATGAGGATCTCCGTGTCTCTCCAACCTAACACCACTCTTAAGTATTCAACTGCGGTACCACCTTTATCATTCTTATAAGAAAAGCGCAGTCCGGGTCTGAACTGTCTGCAAACAGCTAAAGTTAACTTTGAACCTAACACCACTCTTAAGTATTCAACTGTGGTATCACCTTTATCATTCTTATAAGAAAAGCGCAGTCAGGGTCTGAACTGTCTGCAAACAGCTAAAGTTAACTTTGAACCTAACACCACTCTTAAGTATTCAACTGCGGTACCACCTTTATCATTCTTGTAAGAAAAGCGCAGTCTGGGTCTGAACTGTCTGCAAACAGCTAAAGTTAACTTTGAACCTAACACCACTCTTAAGTATTCAACTGCAGTACCACCTTTATCATTCTTGTAAGAAAAGCGCAGTCTGGGTCTGAACTGTCTGCAAACAGCTAAAGTTAACTTTGACCCTAACACCACACTTAAGTATTCAACTGCAGTACCACCTTTATCATTCTTATAAGAAAAGCGCAGTCCGGGTCTGAACTGTCTGCAAACAGCTAAAGTTAACTTTGAATGTGTGTCTACCTGTTTGAGCCAATATTAATTTTCCCCTGGAGAGCACTCTGCTTTGGCTTGTAAGCAGCCCCCTACACCCCCCACCCCCAACCCCACACACACACACACACTCATCTTCCACTTTCTCTCTTATTCTCTTCTGTTAGCAAATGGTATCCATAACAGATCAATTCTGTGTGTTTGTTAATTTAAACTGAGACCACAATAGCCTACTGATACAAGGTTATCCTGTTTTTCCACCTGATAAATGGTTAAGAAATGACTTACAGTTTCAGCGCAGTCCTTGGTTAATTGTGATTGTTTCTTAAACACAAACTTGTCTTTGCTTTGGCTCATTAGCAGCAGTACAAAGAACTGCCTGCTCATACCCTTGTTCTCCCCTCCCCCTTCCCTGTTTATTACCTTAAGACAATCCCAAAGTTAATAAATATTACCTGTGGCAGGCACCATTTTTAAAACTACAACCACCCTTGTCACTATCATATGTTCATTTATCAGTTAACTCTCTTACCTGATTGTTTCCAACCCCCTCATAAGAGCATATATAATAATAATAAATATTACCTGTGGCAGGCACCATTTTTAAAACTACAACCACCCTTGTCACTATCATATGTTCATTTATCAGTTAACTCTGTTACCTGATTGTTTCCAGCCCCCTCATAAGAGCAACTAACAGGGTCTCTACCCGCTTTGCTCCCTACCCTGCCCCCAATTCCCTCCCACCCGCAGTGGTCCCACCTTTATTACACTCACAAACCCCTCCCATCTTTCCAATAGCCAACCACAGCGCTAACCCAACACTACCTCCTCCATCTTCCCACTACTATCACACCTCCTCAACTAACATGTACAAGCATACCTTACCTATGCTCACTGCATACACTCTCCTTGCATATCTTACATTCTACCAAAGCTCCAGCATTCCCCCACTCAACCACTACCACTGTACTACTACTCACACCAACACTCATGTCTCACCCTCACTCAGCTCCCCTCCCACCAACTCAAGAACCATCCCTATGCACCCCCCACATATTCTACCAACTATATTACTCAAACATAAAGCATTGCTACAACTTAACATAGTGACCCTCCCACCATACCTATTACCCACAGAGCACAATGATAAAGTTTCCCTTATAAACAAACACATTCAAAAACTGAGAAAACTAATAATCTCATGCATATCAAAACTAGCCCTAAGTGGAGACATCCACCCCAACCCTGGCCCTACCATCTCCAACCCCAATCCTCATAATCAGACTAGAAACCCCAACTTCTCCCATATTACAGCCAATAGAAAGCCAAGTGACTTCCTTCTACTAAGCCTAAATATTAGAAGTATATCCAACAAAGTCCATGAACTCCATGCCACCATAGACTTGTACTCCCCAGATATAGTCATCCTGACAGAAACCTGGCTAAAACCTCACATTACCAGTGAGCAAATACTCCCTACAGGTTACGGCATACTAAGAGTAGACCGGCTAAACAAGAAAGGAGGCGGTGTAGCTATAATATTTAAACAGCATCTAAACATCCAGATCTTAAAATCATCAGCTCCACAAATAGGCAATGAAGAAATAATATATACCAACCTCAAAATAAACCAAAACAAAACCATCAACATAATTGGATGCTACTTCCCACCTGGCCAAAACATCCCTCCACTAGAAAACCTCCTCAGCTGGTCCACCCACCATCTCCCCCAAGAAACTATCATTTTAGGTGATTTCAATATTGACTGGCAATCCTGTTCTGGCAACCATCCAACCCATCATGTAAACTTTCATGGCTTCACCCAACTAGTCCAGTCGCCAACCAGGATAAATAAAAACTCCAGCAAGCACACTACCCTGGATTGGATACTAGTCAGTAAGAGCCCCCAGTCATATATAACAGGCTGCTTATCAGATAGCCTCAGTGATCACTCCCCAACATTCCTACTCAGAAAATACCTATACCAAGCTAAACCTGTCATCTACCATCAAATACGTAAAAAACTAAACTTTAACCCATTCACATTCATATCATCCTTCAAAGAATGTAATTGGCATTCTCTAAAGTACCTCAGTCTTGATGACACAGTTGCATTTTTTAATACTACCCTCCTGAGCATTCTTAATTACCATGCCCCCATAAGACTTTCCAGAACCAAAGCACAACCCTCCCCATGTCTACAGAAAACCACTAAGTCAGAAATGAAAAACAGAGATAAAGCCTGGGAGCACTGGCGCAAAACCAAAACCCCCTCAACTAGACAGAAATTCCTAGAACTACGCAATAGAGTCAAAAAGTTAATAAAACAGGACAAATTCCAATACTACCAGTCTGCCCTAGACTCCTCACAACACAGCCCCAAACAATTCTGGTCCTCCATAAACTCCATCCTCCACCCAAGTAAAGTCAGTACCCCTCCTCCTAACATCCCTCACTCCTCAGAAAATATTGCTACCTCATTCAACACACACTTCACACAAACCATACTATCACTAGCTAAACAACACAACCCCCCCTCCAACCCACACCTTCAACTAGTAATCTCCCCACTGCCTTCTCTTTTTCTCCTGTACCTACCTCCAACATAAAAACCTCTTAACTAAACTTAAACCCACCAAATTAGCAGCAGACAACCTCCCAAGTAAATACCTACAAATCGCAGCTGATGCTCTGGCCTACCCAGTATCCATCTTGATTAACTGATCTCTGTCAGAAAGTTACGTTCCCACACTGTGGAAAGTATCACATATAATTCCCCTCCACAAAGGTGGACCCTCCACAGAACTAACCAATTACCGCCCCATAGATATTCTCTCTCCACTCTCCAAAATACTAGAGAGATGCATACACTCTCAGGTCTCAGACTACCTCCTTACTAACAACCTCCTTTCCAATACTCAGCATGGTTTCCGACCAAACCATAGCACCACCCCTGCCTTACTCTCCTTTACTAACACTATCCTTCAGCATAAAAACAATGGCTATCTCTCCTCTGCTGCTTTCCTAGACCTATCTAAAGCATTTGACATGGTCCCACACAAACAACTTATCTCTGTCCTCAATAACCTATCCTTCTCTCAATCAGTCACCAACTGGTTTCAGAGTTACCTGTCTGACCACCAACAATCCACTGTATGGGAGAATGACATATCTCCCCAACTACCTGTCTCCATAGGGGTTCCCCAAGGATCCATCCTTGGACCCCTACTCTTCTCTGTTTACACCAACAATCTAGCCTCTGCCACCAAACATGGCACACTCATATAATACGCAGATGACTCAACCATCATCTGCTCAGCCCAGTCCCTACCCAAACTGCAAAAAGTCACACAGGAAGCCTTTTCCTCTGTTGAAACTTGGTTATCCAATGCCCAATTAATACTCAACCCAAACAAAACTAAACTACTCATCTTCCAACCCACCAAACATACTCAAAACAACTCTCACTTTAACATCACAGCAAAAGACAACACCACTATATACCCAACTGAACACACCAAACTGCTAGGAGTGGAATTAGACAATAAACTAAAATTTGACATTCACATATCCATGACCATAAAAAAAGTCCACAAAAAACTAGGGGCATTATACAGAAATAAGCAACTTCTCACCAAAGCAGCAAAGATTTCAATAGCAAATTCCCACCTTATCTCCACCCTACTTTATGCCTCTCCAATATATACCAACCTAAGGCAATGCGATCTAAACAAGCTAGAGACCTGCTACAACAAAATCACCAAATTCGCCACAGGGGCATCCTATCGTAGTCACCACTGTCTCTCACTTGCTGAACTGGGCTGGCTTGAACTGCCTCACCTCCTTCAGTGGTATCAACTCTCACTCGCCCACAAACTAGTAAACCATCCACTAAATGTCCCATCCCTTCAGAATCTACTCCAACCCTTTCGCACCACCAGACCACTAAGATCCAGCAACAAAAATCACTTGCAGATCACTAAAGCCAATAACTCTGCTGGTATAGCACTATTCTCTTGCACCATAACCAAATTATGGAACTCCCTCCCACCCACAATTACCTCCATACCATCATGCACCCACTTCAAAGTTTTACTAAAAGCACACCTAAAAACATGCTGGCTATGCCCTTGCAACTCCCAGTCTAATATCATCCACCCCATCCAACCACTACCTTTCTTTCCACTCCACTAACTACCTTGATTATAGCAAGCTCAGATGCTCATAAGCCTAGTATTTATTATACAGCAGAAACTTCTTATTGTAACATTTGTTAATGTCTGTTATGTACTTCACAGATAAAGATTCTAGTTGTCTACTGATGTAGTATGTTCTTCATCTGTAAATATGCTGTAAGTAATTGCTATGTTAAACTGTTAATCACTATGTAATCCAATGTAACTACTGTCTGTTTATTTTAACTGTGGAGCTTTTCTCCCCGGGCCTCCGCTGAAAATGGACCTACGTCCAGTTGGACACTCCCGGTCAACAAATGTAAATAAATAAATAAATAATACTAATGCATAACTAATTAGAAGAATCTATAGTCTAACAAAATGTCAGAGCTTCTGAGAGCACAGAACCACAAACATGTAACTCAAGTTAAACATCCTCTATTCAGTTACAGCACCCAACTTGCAAAGCAGCACTACAAAATTACCTATTTTTAGAGGTCAAATGTAACTAAATACCTTAGGCATCATACAATGTAGTAGAGCATTGGAAACTACCTAACCAAGAAACACACTCACACAAGTTTCATTGCCTATACCAGGGCAGCATAACTCTTTATTACTAGGCTGAAAGTATATTACTACAAAGGCCATTCAATATGTCCTGCAATAATAACTGAAAAATGCATACAAATCTGAAAGCAAGCAACTGAATACTAATTTATCACCACCAAAGTGTCAACCTTTGAAATTATCACAGAAATTGAAAGACAGGAATGAAGTTATAAATTGATATACTATTAACATATTTATCTACTGATAATATTTAGATACAATATGTACCTAAAACAATGGGCACAATGTTTTGAAGTTGTAACTGCAATTCTTCATTAAGTAATGCATTAGGATGAAACATTTCTTTGTAAATAACAAATATATATGTTTCTACTTACAGACTGTTGCATTAAAGTTGACTTTAAGTCTGCTACTTAAATAGCAGTGTTTGAACAACTGTATTAATATTTGATGGCAAAGTTGTCCTGGGTCATGACTTAAAAGAGTCAACAGAACAGCCTGCATACCCAGTAAACAAATGTAAAATAAATAATATAAGTAAACATGCTGGTACAATGATGAACAAACTTCAATACCAGCAGGCAATGATGCTCTAGAAGTTGTAACTCTTAAAATGCTACCAGATTTAAACTAGAAAAATTCCCCATTAAAAAGCTGACATTGAAAACTAATTTAATGAGTTCATTTTACTTTTGTATCTTTTATTCATTTATTACTGCTAACAGAAGGGATGCTTTTAACATAAGTTCTAGTACTTTAGCATTGCCTGAAAAAGTTTTTTTCTGTGATAAGTAACTTAGAGTAAAATATAATTCACCTAGAGACCATGTTTTTAAAAATCTGATCCCTGAACTATTTGTTGAAACGATGATTGTGTAAATGTATTACTCAGAAAGGAAGGCAGAAATGTTACAACTAGATATGATGATTAATTGAAAGGTGCACTGCTTTATTTACACCAGAAACTATTCTTAAAGAATACGGGGCATGGGAAAGGAAATGGAGGCCTGTGCGTTACAATAAAACTGGAGTTGATAGAAAGGATAGTAAAATATTTACAGAACCTTATGTTGCAGTCGAAAGTATAAAGCTCTGCGTCTGTGTGCATGTGTGCATGTTTCTGGAGAGTTTTACATACCAGTGCTTAGACAGTAAGTACAGTAAGCAAATATACAATAATTACATTATGGCAAATTTAAAAACATTGAAGCAGAATGTGTTAAAAAGACTAGCTAGCATCCTTAAATATTTAATATCTTTCTGTATCATGTATCTATGGTTCTCAGTGGATGACAAAAGGAAGTACACTTAGCTGATTATTAAGGAGACAGAGATGCAAAACTACCAAACTATCAGAAAACACTATTTAAAAGTCCAAATAAATCTGAATGAAAGAATTTGGGTGTGTGCTGGGGTGGGTACATGAAGAAACATAGTCAAAAAGAAGGAAAAGAAATGTGCTAAACTGAGTACAGTAAAAAAAAGTATAAAAGAAGACACGGTCATTTCTTGTTTTCAAGCAGGTCATTAATGGTACAAAATAAACCTAATTTACAAAATGGGAAAAAAAGAGCAGATGTTTCATAATAAAGAATAGTTATGAAAAATCATACCATAACCATAGATGTCCTTCTCTTCTATATGCTGCAGTATTCATAAGATAAGGGAGTCCACCTCCAGCTGACTCATATGTCCAGCCAGTATCCAAAAGTCTTGATGCTATCGCAAGGTACATGCTATGCTGCACAACATCACATGTACGTCAGCCATAAAGAGACATTGGGTATAAAGCGGACATCAGCATGCACCTACCTCAGAACTGTATGCCACCCAGCACCAACCTGAGATCCTAGTTGAGAAACATATCAGCAGGAGGACTAAGCAAGCATCAGGAGGAAGGCAGGTGGGAAAAGCAGTACTGCAGCATATATAAGAGAAGGACATCTATAGCTATAGTAAGATTTTACACAACTATTCTATGTCCTTCTGTTCAGATGTTGCAGTATTCATACCATAAGGGAGAATGCCAAAGCTCAGGCTTGGGACTGGTTGGGAGGAGGATGAGCCAATGCTTTTTCTACAAATCCATGCAGGATTGCTCTTGCAAAGCCAGCTCTGGACTTGGAGATGGTGTCACACTTGTAATGTTTAGTGAAAGTATGGACAGAGGACTATGTAGCTGCCTCCACTATAGAGCCAGTGTCTAAACCTTTAAATAATGTCCCTGAGGCAGAAACTGCTCTAGTAGAGTGAGCCTTCACTAGGGAAGTAAGGGTCTTACCATTAAACAAATAACAAAAGGAAATAGCTTTAGAAATCCAGCTGGAAATAGTTTGCTTAGAAACTGATTGACCCAGAGTGCTTAGGTAATAAGAGACAGACAGTCAGTCTTACAAAAAGGCTTGGTTTTGTCAAGGTAGTATCTGAGCTGCGTATGCACATCTAAAGTGTGCAATATTCTCTCACTGAGACACTGAAGGGAAGGGAAAAAGGTAGAAAGGTTAATGGACTAATTTAGGGATTGCTCATTTACCACTTTAGGCATAAAGGTACGGTTAGTGTACAGGGAAACTCTATCTCTATGAATGACAGTGAAGGGGGATTGAAAATCAGGGCCTGTAACTCTGAGACCCTTCTAGCAGAGATAATGGCCACTAACAAAACCATTTTCTAGGTGCAATGCTGCAGGGAAGACGAGCTTGTTGGTTCAATCAGTCCCAGTATAAACTTCTCTTGCACAAAGTTTAGATCCCAAGGAGGAAGTATTGGTTTCCTTGGTGTTTTGATATGAAGGACGCCTTTAAGGAAAAGTTTTACCTCTAACCTAGAGGCCAAAGGTGGAGCCATAGGCAGACAAGCAGATATGGCTGAAAGGTGAGCCTTCACCAAAGAGTAGGACAACCAAGCCCTCATCAATTCACACAGATAGGAAAAAACCACCAGGACATCAACTATCAGCGGTTGTAGGTCCTTTTTATGACACCAGATGGAAAACATTTACCATTTGGAAATGTAGGATTTCGTAGTTGTGGGTTTTCTGGCCTCCTGTAGAACTTGTAGCATGCCCTGTTAAGAAAAGGTGTCTATAAGGGATTAAACCCTATCACCTACAAGGTCAGGTTCAGGGTTGACAGTTGTGGATGTACTAGGGTCCCCTTGTCCTGAGTGAGTACTGTCATCCTGTGGGATAACTTGTGATGATTGCCCCTGGCTAGGTGCAGGAGAAGGGGGAACCAGTGCTGCCTTGGCCAAAAGGGAATTGCCAACAAGATATTTGGCTGATCCTGATGAATCTTCAGTATGACCTTTTGTAGAAGAGGCACAGGGGGAATGTATACAGAAACATCCCCTTCCAAGAGAAAGATAAAGCATCCACCTTCCACACCAGGGGATGTGGGACCCTGGCACAAAATTCTGGAAGTTGTCTGTTCATGGGGGAGGCAAAGAGATCTATCTGAGGCATACCCCAGCAATGGATTAGGTCCATAGACATACCCTTGTGCAACATCCATTCATGCGATTGGGTCATGGACCTGCTTAAAGAGTCTGCCACTGTATTCTGGGCTGAGGGGAGATAGACCACTTGAAGAGAGATTTGGTTTTGTAAGGCCAATTCCCAGGCAATTAGGGCTAGCCTCATAGAATGTAGACTTCGTTCCTCCCTGCTTGTTGATGTACCAAAGAGCCATGGTGTTGTCTGTGAGCCACCTCAGTACTCCTGGAACTAGGTTGCTTTTGAAAATTTTCAGTGTAAAAACCAGTGCCTTCATCTCCTTTATATTGATATGTTCCTGTGCCTGTTTGGGAGACCAAATATCTCTGACCCTCCAGGCTTGAAGAGTTGCTCCCCAACCTGTGTCTGAAGCACCTGTGAATAACTCTAGGGAAGGAAGGGGTGGTTGCAGAAGTAGGCCAGGGTTTTTGTTTACCTGCAGGATCCACCATTCTAGTTCCCTTTTATGCAAGGAAGGAGTGAGATCAGAAACTCTAAAGGATGTGAGTGTTGCATCCATACAGTTCTTAGATACCACTGCAACTTCCTCATGTGTAATCTTGCTAAGGGTATCTTGGGGATAGTGGATGCAATGTACTCTAAGATATGAAGGAAGTCCCTGGCTGTCAATGACTGAAGAGGAAGGATGCTCTGAAAATAGGAAGTTAGGAATAAGACCTTCTGTATGGGAAGAGAGGCTAACATTTTGTCTGTCTGTACCCTGCATCCCAGGAATATGTGATCCTGCAAAGGGGTGAGAGAAGACGTCTGGAAGTTTACAGTGAGCCTTAAACTCTGTAGAAGGGCAATAATGAATCAAAGATTTTCCTGAAGAAGTTCTGGGGTCTGCACTTGAATCAAAAGGTCATTGAAGTAAGGGAAATTTTGAATTCCCTGCATTCTGCAGAATGCTGTGACAGGAGCCAAGCATTTTGTGAAAACCTTTTGTGCCATAGAGAAACCAAAGCACAAAACTGAAAATGCAAGGAAGCAATAGAAAAATGTAAAAACTTCCTAAATATTGGGTGGATAGGAATGTGAAGACAGACATATTTTATGTCTAGGGACACCATGAATGCCTAGGGAAGAATCAGTGGGAGAAGGGAAGGTAAAGGCGACATATGGAATGAAGGGACTTTGAGACAGCTGTTTAAATAGGAAAGATCTAAGGCCATCCTTTCTGGGGACCAGGAACATCCTGGAGTAACATTCCTTTTGTTTTTGGGAAGTGGGAACTTCTTGGATAATCCCCTGAGAGATCAGGTCTGAGATGACCTGAGAAAAGAAGATAAACTGATCTTTGGGGGGAGATCCCTCTGAATGAGGGGATTTTTTTTCCAAACCATGAAATACCCTGTTTTGGTTATGGAAAGGATTCAAGAGTCCTGATTAATCAGTTTCCAAGCTGAGATGAAGAGACAACAGATTGGATGGCCTTGGTGGCTGGTAGCCACAGGCAACCTGGCTTAGGTTGTGACTGAAAGGACTGTTTTGGAGCAGGGGTGGAAGAAGCAGACTTTAAAGAGGCTGGCTCTCTGGGTCCCTTTTTACTTTTAGGAGAAGACAGGGATGGCTTTCGGACAAATGCAGCCTTAACTGAGTAATTCCTTTGAAACAATGGAACTGGAGATACAAGAATATGTTTAAGGTCCTGTAACTCCTTTCCTTTCTCCTGAAGAGATTTGAAGAGTTCTGTTGCTGAACTCCCAAACAAGGCTTTGTTATACAAGGCTGAATCCAGCAATTTGGTCTTGAAATCTTCAGGCAGAGGTTGTAGTCTAAGCCAAGAGTGTCTTTTAAGGACTGACCCAGTGTCAGCTGCCCTAGCGGAGGCATCAACAGCATTATAACTGCACTTGATGGCGTGCCTAGTCACTTGTGCATTAGAATTAAGAATAGCTGCTAATTTAGATTTTGCTGGGGAACCTGGGATGTCTGCAAAAATTTCTCTGCATCAGCCAGAAGGGTGAAGGAGTACTTTGCCATGTGGGTCTGATAATTTATTGCATGGAAGGCCAAAGTGGCAGAAGTGTAAACCTTCTTTCTCAAAGGTTCCATGACCTTATTCTCCTTATCAGAGGGTAAAAAGGAAGTGGACACTAACAATTTTAAAACCTTATCCATAGAAACAGATAATGGTAGCCAGATCAGCAGCAGGAGCCTTGAAAAGAAACTGGGAGTCCTCCGGTACCTTATAGTACCTGTCTGGACATTTGGAGCCAGCCGTGAAAACATCCAGAAAGGCAGGCAGGACTGGAGGGATAGTAGAAGGAGATGGAGAATCCATCTGCAAGGGATCGTAGTACCTCTTTTGAATGCCTGAAACTTGGGAGCAGTCCCACTTGAAAAAATCTTTCATTTTGAGAACAGTGTCTCCAAAAGAAATGTCCTCCCCAGTGGAATCTGTACCATTAGATTCCTCATCTAAGGAGGCATACCCTAAGGGAGAAGCCAACTGTATAGAGTAGGCTAAGGACTCCTCTCCAGAGGAATCCTCCTCCTCTGAGGAAGTGTCATCAGCTGTCCTTTTGTAGGTTGAAGAAGGAGAAAAGAGCTGCAGAGGAAGAGAAGAAGGAGGAGATTGGCGAAGGGCATGAAGCCATTAAAGATGCTTTGAGAAAAAGCTCAGGGGGCTGCTGAGGTGTAGCAGGAGACACGTTTAGTTCTAGCCTTTTTCTTTTGGGGAGTTTCCATATGGTAAAAGGTGGAAGGACCAGACTTCAGCCTGTATTCAACAATATCAGAGAGCACATCTTCATACAGCATGACTTGTGTGATGCCACAAAGACCTTCAGAGATAACGAGCCTGGGTTCCTCCTTATCACCCTGATTAGATGCCTGCCCTTCCCTCACAGATGTGCCAGCAAATTCCTTTGGGGCTTCCACTGTGTTACCCACCGAAGGTACATCACTACCTCCAGCATGGTCTCCGAGCCTACACCAGCCTAGGGAGAAATGACTGGAAGACAGGGCACAGCTGAAGGTTCAGGCCACAATTTTTTGGCCTTTTCTGTACAGGGTCATCCAAATGGCCTGACTTCACATCCATCTTATGTGCTAGGCACTTAAGGTGTTGGTTTTCTAAGTATAATTTTAGAGAGGCTAGCTGACACTGAGGGTCTTAGGGATGAAGGACTCTGGGACTAGACAAAAAAGGCAAAGTTCGTGGGAGTCTTTATGTGGAATCTGCCCTTCTTAGCTGACATGAACTCAACAAACAAGCAGCAACAAACATTTTAAGAAGAAAAAACCCCAGTGAGTACTTATCTGGTAACTGGAACACAACAGTTCTGGTGAGTGAATGTCTGGAGCAGAAGGGCATCTTATATTTTTACATCTTTGTCTTTTCGGCTTTTCCCGGTTAGGGGTCACCACAGTGGAACTCCGGTCCGCTAATGATTGGCAGTAGAGTTTTACGTGCTGGCTTGCCGGGCCTAACGCACAACCTTCAATGAAGGAACGCCCATTCATGCATGTCGCCACACAGAAGACGCTCTAACTGAGAATCGAATGGGCAACGTCTAACTGTGAGGCGACAATGCTACCGCAGCACCACCACTGCAGTAATACATCTTACATTTTTACATCTATTGCATGAAAATAATTTTAAAGATTTGGAACAGATGAACACAGCTGTTGCTGGTGAAGGGAATTTGAAGGAAATAAAATTGCACATTGTTAGAACGAGGACAATGCAAAAGGCAAGGTGAAGAAAAACGTGATTAAAAGAAAAACATGAAAACAAATACAAAATGCCAAGAACCAGGATAAACCACGACACCAAAAAATGAAGAACGAGGTCGGACCCAAAATGGAATTTATTGCGAACAGCACCACAAACACAGTCGATTTGAACAGCAGCACAAACACAGTCGATTGACCTAGGTTTTGTCCTGTATGGACTTCTTCAGAATAAAAAATCAGCCGTAAAAAATCACTTAAGTAACAAACATCAACCCCGCCCATGTCATTAACCTTTGAATTATCCAATCTGATAAAAAATGAATTAAAATAACCAAACATACAATAAATAAAGGTGATGGTAATGAAAATGAATACTAGATATAAATTTTACACATACAACATAAAACAAAAACCAAAACTTAATAAACTACACTCCATATGCGCTCAAATACATCAATAAGTTAGCCCAAAATATGTTTGAGCTTAAGAACAGGCTTAATCGTGCAACAATCATTCAACCCAGGGTGACAATGCGCATCCAATCTAAGTTGCCATCTAAGCTCACATAAGTCTAAATGCACCTCTAAAGTTCTACCCTGTAAATTGTACTTGATTTGTTGCAATATACAAAATTTAAAAAAATGTTCCGAACAACTGGAGATATGCCTGGCTAAAGCGTTAGTTAATTTTAGATGTTTAATGTCCAATAGATGCTCTCTTACCCTTTCTCTAAAAAAACGGCAGGTTTTCCTCACATAAAAAGCAGGGCATACTTGACACTTGGCCAAATAAACCACATTTTTCGTGTAACAATCAAAATGGCCTGTAATACAAATATGCTGTTGATTAAATGTCAAAGTATTGCCCGTTACCAATATATGTTCACAAATAGTGCATCTCCCACATTTAAAATTGCTGGATACCCTGCTGTTACATTGACTTGGGGAAAGAGAACATCTTTCAAAAATCTCTTTTAAGGAGATGTCCTTCCTATAGGTAAACTTAGGTACAAAAGCCATTTTGGCTGCTATATTCTTGTCCATTTGCAAAATACCCCAATTCATATTAACCATGCCTGTTATGTATTCAGAGTCAGAATTGTAAGTTAAAACATAGTGCAATGGATGTTCATCTAATCTTCCTAAACTTCCTACCATGTCAGGTGTAGGGTTGGAAGTATCCGTATTACCATCTTTGAGAATGGGAGTATAGAAGCCCATATCTCTTTTATATTTGATCTCTTTAAACAATTCTAGGCATAATTCCCTTGGATATCCTCTATTTAAAAATAAGGTAGTCATAAAATTCAATTCTTCGATAAAATCCTCCTCCTCACTAACCATCCTAGCAGCTCTCACTATTTGACCCTTTACGAAGGCTCTTTTTTGGTGCCTTGGATGCCAACTACTATATTGGAGGTATGAATTCGAGAAAGTGGATTTTCTATGTATATTAGATTTGATCGTCTCTAATGTCTTGTCAAAAGTTAATCTAACGTCCAAATATGTAATGGTATCCACATTAAGGTCATGAGTAAACCTTAAAAACCATGCTGTATTATTGATGTATTCTAAAAAGGCATCTAAAATGACAAGCTCACCTTCCCATATAATAAAAATGTCATCAAGGTAACGCGTGTAAAATGTAATAAACTGCCTGAATTCACTGGTAAAAACATAATTTTGCTCCCAATATGCCATGATGTAATTGGCATAAATTGGGGCACAGGCAGCACCCATAGCTACACCAGAGTGTTGCTTAAAAAGGTGCCCTTCAAAAAATATAAAATTATTTTTCAAAACTGCCTCCATAAGTTTAACAAAAACGTTAATCTTATCTTGTTCAAAAATACCTGTCACCAGCAGTTGTTCTTCTAACCATGTGAGACCGATGTCATGGGGAATGACTGAAAATAGGTTACACACGTCTATGGTAAGAAAACATGAATTGTTGTTATACTTAAATTTTTTGACCCTTTCCAAAAAATCCCAAGAGTCTTTTGTTATATATGGGAAAGCATTTAATCCTTGTTTCATATGGTGATCTAAAAATTGACTTATGAAACAAGTTTTACACCTCTTACCATCTATGATAGGTCTAAATTTAACGTTATCCAACCCCTTATGTATTTTGGGTATACCAAAAATGCCACTAAGTACTGGGTATGGATTACACATAAATTCATACTCAACTTCATTCAATTTCCCCTTGAAACAACATGTCTTCTAACATGGGGTCCAATTTTTGATATGCAATATTAATTTTGTTAATACTGGTTTCTACATAGTTATCATCCATAAGCATGGTCATCATAATATTACTGTAATCATTGTTATCAACTATGACTACCCCATTGCCTTTATCGGGCTTCATTATACGTATATTGTCAACCTTTTTTAAATTATTTAACAATGTACACTCAAACTCTGTCAAGTTCAGACATGATTGTCTTATGGTTTTCCTATAATAATCCCTAATGTCAAGTTCACACATTTTTTCAAAAATAGCTATAACAGGATTGAGGGTAGGATTGAAAGTACTTGGTTTTGTCATAGACCTTTGTTTGTTAACCACGTCAACCCCATCAAAGAAAACTCTTAAATTCATTTTCCGTACAAATAATTTTAAATCAATTAAGGCTTCAACCAATGTGCCCTTCCTACATGGAACAAAGGTGAAACCCTTGGAAAATAAATTAACATGTTCAATGTTAAAACTGTAGTTAGAATAATTAAATAACTTAAAATCACTGGTAGCGTTTTCCATAATAATAGGGTTACTTAAAAACCCATTATGTTCCCCTTGGAAGAACCTCCTTCCTGATTCTACGACATCTAAGGACCTTCCATTGAGGGCTATATTCTCAGCGCCCTCCTGAATAAACAATAAATTATCATACATATTTTTGTCTGCCCCTTTCTCAATGTTAACAGGTCCCACATATTCATTATGTGTATCATTAAATATCCCTTCCATCCCATCCTTACTATCCAACACTTCCGTATGATCAATAACACTTAAAATACTAGACGAAAAGTGTTCCACCACACTAAAACAGTTATGTTGTTCTTTACCATCACTTGAAACCACATCACCAAAACCTTCTTTAACAGAATAAACACTTAAATTTAATAACTCATCATATACTTTAATAGAATTTGTGGACGCTTCTGTAAAACTACTGTTTAAAATAAAAAAATCCAGTGCATTAATGTGTGCATTGTCATGGCCCTGTGCCGTCACTTCATCTATATCAGAAGATTCAGAAGATGAAAACAAATACATATAAATTGAAGGTGTAATCTACAAACATCAGGATTATTTCAAAATTTTGTAACAGAGATTTATTTTACTAATTTTAAGGAAAGAATCATACTTAAGTTTACTCAACAAGACGTGCATTGTCGTATTATGATACAAAATAATCCTTGGTGTTATGATATTTATTCTGCATTTGAGATCAAGATTCTGCTTAATTACAGTACTACACAAGTCAAAAAAGTATTACTGTGGAAAAAGAAATACATATTAATAATACATTTTCCTCATAAAAACGTGAAATACAAAAATATGAATATATATCGGCATCTTATAGAATCTACAAAATAAAGAGGCAGTACCAGTCTTAAGTACATGCAAGAATCATAGCGGAGGATGGAGCTGCTTGTAATTTAAATCAAAACATAAGTGGTATACAGGAAATAATGGTGACAGAAGTTAAAATACAAAATTCAAACTGAATTTGTGTGTGTGTGTATTTTAGATCAGAAATCCTAAAGTGAAGTAGATGAAGTACTGGTGACCATTTTCCAAGTAAAATGTACCCCTATGAATTTTTTTCAGGTTCCCAAATGCTTAAACTGATGCAGTGTGACATAAAATGTAAAATAAGTGTAAAAGTTATTGTTAGGTGGGGGCATAGCTGTAAATATCTTAGCTCCAGAATCAGAGACAAATCCAGAAAGCATCAGGGGCAATCAGGGGCACTTTTTAAAATATTATGGCTATTAACTCGAGAAGTTGACAGAATAAGACAATGTGACAACATAAATTTTCTGAAAAAAAAAGAAGTTTATAACTCTATTGTCATTATTTATTAAGTGTTATCCGCCACCTTTTCCCTCAGAATTACTAGCTGTAGGGGGGTTAGGAAGGAATGACCAACACTTTGGGCCAAAATCAGGGGTATCACTTAAAATCAGGGAGAGCTGAGAGCTATGGGTGGGGAATTAAATTATTGTGTTTTAGGGGGAAGTAAATGTTCTGTAAATTGGCTTTACATTTTGCACTGACTAGTGAGTAGACTTCTATAATAATTTAGTAGTTATATCTTAGAATAAAAAGAGAAAAATATGTTAAATATAAGGAATGCTAGATGTTACAACATATGTTACACTGCTTACAAAAGCAGGAAAAATACAAACATTAACTTCTGTTAAAATATATACAGCAGATTAGTTTTTAGCATGTTTACTGCTTTTAGGAATCTTAGGAAGATGCATACATTAATGTATTAAAGAATAGGAAAGGGGGTGCTGTAACAAACAAAACAATGATATAAACTGTATATAACCAGTTAAACTAACAAGAGGAGAAAGTGAAAGGATATGGAATATGTGCATGCTGGTAAAATAAACAGAAGTTCAAGAAAGGTATACACAAAGGAAAATTAAAGAGGCAACAATGCATGTCAATAGTAACAAGGAAGTGCCTATGTTTTTATTTATTAATTCACTTATATTTTTTATCAGAATTTATAAGATTTAAGAAAGCCAGCATAGTTTTTTATTCCAGTAAAAGGCATTTTAGGGGATGTAAAACAATGGGTTGTAAAGACTGTGAAATATTTAAACATATTTCCTGAACATTTGGGATGGAAAGTTTAACTGAAGAAAACTGTAGTACCTCTGGTCACTAAAACAAAATACTAACAAAATACTAAATATCTTCTTTTATTTGCACTTTAAATATGCAATGTCTGTTGGTCTCAGAGCCATCATTCAATCCCAGTTAAGTCATACAACATGTTTGTGAATGCTGTCAAATACTTTTACATCCAAATTTGGGGACTACAAGTATCTGTCTATTCTGAGAAAAGCATCACATTAAATTTGTTGATAAATAAGCAGGAAATTACTTTGATAAAATCACTATGTCAATAATGGATGAAAAAAGAGAGGTCTTTATCTACAAAAGTATTTTTATCTGAATCTTTGTTACCATTTTTAAAGATGAGACATTCTTGGTATAAATTACACTTCTCCATCCCTGATTGAGACCTTGTTAATAAAACCCATTCTCAATCATTACATGTATCTCAATCTTAAGACAAGTGTTTGGTTTTGTCGCCAACTCTGGCACCGACTTAGTACCTACAAAAATCAGGAAATCATATACAGAGCAGAAGTCATTACTAAGGACAGGGAACAGTGTTGGCAACTGTGCAGAATACTGAAGGATGCCATTGCTAAAAGGAGTTTCCTCACACAGTGTACTGTATAAGCTAACTAGATGTATGCTAATAAATAACCCCTGTTTAAATGATCTACTAGTGCAGTGATATTCTTTTCCATTTAGTGCATAGGTCATAATTTAATTGTTCATTGAAGTTACAAATAGTTATCCAGTGTCTCTGCATTAACGCAAGGATCCAGTGGTGCCAGAGCAACGTATCCTCCTTTTACACAGATTATCAGAGGTTTGAAGTAAACTCATTCATCAACAGGGCTTACTGTGATAGAAACTGACATGTGGCTCTTAGATAACTTTCCACTGTGGCTGAGAGGTAAGGAGTATGGTCATTGGCAAACCATGTTTACCTAACCAAAAGTGTTTGCCACACATAGTTGTAGTTAGGTAAAAGAGAATGAAAGATAGGTTTATATAACTTTCTTGATGTATATGTTCCTTGCCTCAATGCCATGCAGTTGAAATATACAGATAACCAAAAGAAAAACTGCTGAATGAATAAACCTGAATTAATTTTTCTATTCCCCATACCCAGTATATCAGTTTTGAAGTCATCCCACTTTGGGGGTGAAGGTGATAAACCTCTTTATTATTTCTCATTGGATGTCTTTGTGATGCCTCACCACTAGCCCAGTAATCAAGGAGCTTCAATCCTTACCACTAGCACCAGTGGGGGATGTACATTGGGAGGATGACAGGTACACACACAGTATTTCCAGATGCAGCTCTCTGAATTGTCAATTTCTCTTAAGAGCACAAAGAGTCCACAGTCAGTCCAGGGCTGGTTTCTTCCTCTTTCTCCAGATCCCCAATAAGACTCCCCACTGCCACAGCTACAGACTTGAGATCTCAGCTGAGTGGACAAGCCAAGAGCTGCAGCACTCTCTCTGCCCAGCCAATGTTTTGTGTCCCTGCCCAAGTAGCTGACACACACACTTTTGGAGATTTTTTTTAGACACACACACACACACACACACACACACGCACACCTGGGAAAGGCTGGCACAGGTTTACTAGCTATGAGCCTTCTGACCAGACTATAAGGTAGTTATTACTGACACTAGACAACTCTTTATCAGCTACTTTAAGGCCCTTAATTAAGGGTGTCCAATCTCTATCAATACAAATGATAGTTTGTCCAAGAGCAAGGCTATTAGGAGTGGTCTACCCAGTGTCACCAAATAAATATGCAAGTACTCTCAGAGCTTAGGTATGTCTAGACAGACCAGCCACAATGAAAGATTTAAATATATTTAATAATAAATAATAAAAGAACATGGCAATAATAAATATACCTTTACAGTAACATCAGAGTTCAAAATCACAGGAAATATTTGGGTTCACAGGACAATACTAGTCTATTGGCCCACAGCCCCTTATAAACCTAGCCATGAATTTTACCCATGTTCCCACAAAGTCAGCACCTGTTTTCCCTGTCCAGCAGGGACACATGTGGGTCCCAGGGATATATTTTCTGTTTCCCATCCAGTTGTCCAGGTTCCTCTTAAAGACAGCTAGAGAGGTACTCTGCTTGACATGGAGATAGAGTCTATTCCACAGATTGGGGAGTCATTTGGACACATATCTATCCTGCCAACAAGCTCTATTAATGTCACAGACCAGGTTGAGGCTTTGTGTGTGGGTTGCGCAAGTGGAGTTTATCTTACAGATATGTAGCAACTCCATCAAGGCCGAGTCTGAGATGACCTTGTATACCAGATACAGGTCACCTCTGAGCAATCTGTACAAGACTGAGTAGAGGAACAGGGCTTTTAGCCTACCTGTGTAGAATAGGTGTTTGAGACCCTTGATTTTCCTGGTTAGGAACCTCTGTGGTCTCTCCAACTGCTGCATGTGCCTGGCAAGGTAAATAATGAGTCTGAGAAAGGGAGGAGTACAGGGATGTTATGACCTCCTTGCTCCTGGATAAAATACCCTTACGTATGAGGTGAACCATGTATAAAGCCTTCCTTACAATGGACGCAATGTGGTAAACTTCAAAAGTCAGGTTGCTATCAACCTGGGTGCCAAAGTCCCTCACTACTGATTACTTGCTTAGCACGTTATTATTAATGTGATAATTAGTGGGGATGCCATTTTCCCCAAAGGCGATAATGATGCATTTCTTGGCATTCAGTTTGAGGCAATGCTTCTGGCACCAGTCATTAGTTTGGGTAAGGCCCTCTCAGAGGATGTTCACATCACTAGGGGAATTTATGACAGTGCCCAGCTTGCAGTCATCTGCAAACTTGGTCAGGTACAGACCACTGGTTTTGGCTTGCGCCTCAGAAAAGTATATCCCAAACAGTAGAGGCCCCAAGACCAATCCTTGGGCTATGCCACTTGTTACGGGTCTGCTACTAGAGGTAACATCCCCTATTTTGACTGAGTGGGTTCTATCAGTGAGCCATTTAGCTACCCATCTGGTAGCATATGGGTTGATGCCTAGCTTGGAGAGTTTATCTATTATACCCAAGTGGGGACTAGTTTTGAATGCTTTAGCTAAGTCAAGGTAGCACTGTCTTCCCCTCATCCATGGCTTTGGTGACTGTTTTGAAGGAGGCAGCCAAGTTTAACAGGCATGTTCTCCCTTTCACAAAACCAAACTATGTGGGATCAAGCATTTGGAGGTTGCCAATGTCCTTGTTTATAAGGTCCATGATAATGTATTCCATGGCCTTGCAGATCAGGCTAGTTAGGCTGATAAGCCTATAATTGCCTGGGTCAAGGGACACTCCACCTTTATGTAGAGGGATGACAGAGGCTGTCCTCCATTCTGCTGGGATGAAGCTGCTGCACAGTCGTTGGTTGAATAGGGTGCCTAGTGGTGCTGAGAGCTCTTGCCTGAGTTCATGTAGGACACAGCCAGGGATGTTGTCAGGTTCCATGGAGGCTGGATTGTTTTGCCTTTGAGAGGGCATTAATGACCTGCTCCTTGGTGATGAGGGGAGGGGAGCAGGTACTGGGGATGTCCTGGTTTACTGATGGGGAGGCAGGGGGATAAAGTTTTCACTGAACCTCTCTGCCAGTAGGTTGGCTATTTCTATGGCATTTGTGTATGTGGTATTCTTGACCACCAATTCAGAGCAGATTTGGGAGATAACTTTGAGATTGTGGACATATGTGAAGAAGGCCTTGTGATTGTGCTTAGTAGATGTGGCCAAATGAGACTATTCTGCAAAGTTTAAAACAACACTGCAGGACAGTCTCAAATAAACAAACAAAAACATCTAAATTAAGCTCTGCTATATACCTGACTATATCTGAAAGAATTATACTGTATCTGAGTACACTTAATTAGAGCAGCAAGGCAGATGTGGCAAATAGATCCTGTAGTTGATGTTATCAGGTCAAAGACAGAATATAGAATGCTCAGTCTCACTTTTAGACACTTCTTAAATTAATATCTCAAATATTACTCCTGGGATAGCTTGGAGAATTTCATAATTTCTTGTCATCTGACTCTATCCCAGGTAAAACCCCACTGCTGAAAGCTAGCAGTACTTAGCATCTACCCGTGAAAATACATACACAAGGGCTTTTCCTCAGATCTTTGCCGATCCTGGAAGTCATAAAACAATGAAACACTTCTAAGACGATGCAGAAAACTTCTCAGCACAGACATTGTCTGTTGCTGCACTGAAACTGAAAGATAACATCTTTTTTATGACCTGACCATAAAGCAATTTAATTTCAGCTATTCTTCTGAAGTTAACCTCCTGTGTTCCAGTTTCCATTATTCAAATATATACATTTAAACAGTTACAATAGTGTATGCACATTTCTGTTCTTTTACAGTAGGGTACACTGTGGTTACATTTTTAAGTTAAGTACTTTACAAACCCTTTTCAACACACACTTCTGTACAAGCAGTTTGATCTATACATAGCATACAGTTCTGATACAGTTGTAACACAAACATCTTACACAAATCATTTTGATATTCACCAATGACATATAATTAATTACAAAAGATCAGATAGCTGTGCTGGCAGTATCTCCCTTTGTCACATTTCTTCCCCCCTCAAAGACTAAAGCTACTTTTTCAAATGACCCCTGAAAAATGTTGCTTGAGGGGGATGAGCCTATCTGGGAATACCTTACCCTTTCCCTGTCTTGAAAGCCCATCTGCATTGGCATTGCTAACCCCACTGTGGTGCTGAAGTGTCATATCATATGCCTGCAACCCTAGGCTCCACCGTAGTAACTTGGCATTTTTCTGGCTGGTTTGATGTAGCCATGTTAAGGTATTGTGGTCTGTAGCTACAGTGAATTCCCTTCCATACAGATAAGGCTAAAGTTTCTGCAGTGCCCACACTATGGCTAGACATTCCTTTTCTACAGCTGCATAGCATTCCTCCCTGGGTTGAAGCCTACGGTTGAGCTATACCACTGGGTGCTCTTCTCTCTCTGAGGAAACCTCGCTGAGTACAGTCCCCACCCCATGGTTTGAAGCATCCCCCTGCTCAAGAAATTATTTGCTGTAATCTGAACTGGCTAATACAGGGGGTACTCCCAAAGCTCCTTTAAGCTTCTGGAATGCCTGTTCACATGCTGGGGTCCACACTACTTTATCTGGCCTGTCTTTCCTTGTCAGGTCTGTGAGGGGAGCAGCTAGGGTACTATAATTGGGGATAAACTTTCTGTAGCACCCTGCTGCACCTAAGAATGCCCTCACCTGCCTTTTGGTAACAGGAGCAGGCCATGCCTGAATGGCTTCCAGTTTAGCAGGTTCTGGCCTGATCTTACCAGTCCCCACTCTCTGTCCCAGGTAGGAGACCTCTGCCATACCAGCTTGAAACTTACTGGGCTTAATGGTCAACCCTGCCCTCTGTAGTCTGCCAGGGACCTCCCTTGCATGCTGAAGGTGCTGTTGCCAGGAATGGCTGTAGATGGCAATATCATCTAGTTAAGCAAGGGTAAAATCTCCTGCTCCTGCTAGGGTATGAGCTAACAGCCTCCGGAAAATCTTTGGGGCATTTTTCATCCCAAAAGGATTCTTTGTAAACTCATACAAGCTGACAAAGGCTGACCTCTCTCTAGCAATGCGAGTCAAGGGCACCTGCCAGAAGCCCTTGATAAGATCAATAGTGGTAAGATACTTAGCCTCACCCAGCTGCTCTAGGGCTTAATCTGTCTCAGGTGTGGAATAATCATCTGACTCTGTGTGACTATTTAATTTCCTGTAGACCACACAGAACTTGGTGTTGTCATCCTCCTTTGGTACCAGTACCACTAGGGAGGCCCCTGGACTACTGGATTACCCCTAGTTCCAACATTTCCTGTATCTCCTCCCTCAGAGTCTGTTTGCCCTCTCAGGCACCCTATAAGGGGCCTGCTTAATAGGTCTTTGGGGTCCTGTATACACATGGTGCTGCAGCAGGTGGGTGCACTCTGGTTTCCCAGTGAAGCTTCCCCTAAACTCCTGTTACACTGCTTGGATTTCTCGAACCTAGGTAGGGGATAGCTGCTGTGACATTGATACCCCTTCTACTGAGGTCTCAGTCCCAGCCTCACTGAGGAGATCAGTCACCAGATCCCCCGCATACTCCTACTGCCATCCACTGCAAATACTCAGCACAAGGCCTTCTCTATCATGGTAAGGTTTCATCATGTTAACATGGTACAATTTGTGCTCCTGCCTAGCAGTTCTGCCATGTAGTTAACATCACAGACCTTCCATACCACTTTGAAGGGTCCTTCCCAAGCTGCCTGCAGCTTGTTGTGTCTAACAGGAATAAGAAACCATAACTTGCTGCCCCACAGCATACTGTCAAGCTCATGAGTTCCCTGAGCCTTATCCTGAGGTTTAGGACATATGCTACAACAGATTCCTTATGGGAGTCATACTCACCCTTCCACTCTTCATGAGTCAAATCTAGAGGTCCCCTCACCCTATGCCCATACAGCAACTCAAAGGGTGAAAAACCAGTGGGGCACCTCTCTATAAGCAAACAACAGATGGGGCAAATATTTGTCCCACTCCCTCTTAAGCTGGTCTGCAAATGACCGTAGCATGTTCTTTAATGTAGAGTTTAATCTCTCCACCAGACCATTAGTTTGGGGATGGTAGGAGGTGTTCTTTAGGTGCTTCACCCCACAGTGCTTCCACAGACAAGCCTGCAAGTCTGACATGAAATTGGCACCTCTGTCAGTCGGTATTTCTTTTGGGAAACCTACCCTGCTTATAATTTCTAACAAAGCATTTGCCACCCTTTCTGCCTCAAAGAGGACAGAGACACTGCCTCAAGGTATCTGGTAGCATAATCTACTACCATTGGATATACTTCTTCCATGTGGAACTTGGGATACTCAGAGGCCCCACAGTATCCATAGCTGCCCTCTAAAATGGCTCCTCAATCACAGGGAAAGGCATCAAAGCAGCTTTCACCTTGTTTCCTGCCTTGCCTACTTTTTGGCACTGCTCACAGGTCCTGCAGTACCCTGTTACATCCCTGGAAATCCCAGGCCAATAAAAGATCTGCATAATGCATCTCTCTGTGTGCTTTCTGCCCATATGACCTGCAAAGAGAATGTCATGGGCTATGGCTAGAAGTGCCAGATGGTAGAATCTGGGCACTACCAACTGCTATATTCTCTCACCCTCTAGCTCTCCCTCAGGGGTCCACTCTCTGTACAGTAACCCTTTTTCCCAGTATACAGATTCCCCCTTTCCATGAGAATCAGGTGCCCCTCTGGTTACCTCTCTCAGGCCTTGTAATGTAGGGTCCAGGAGCTGAGCCTGTCTCAACTCTCTCTTGGTAACCTTTCCCAGCTCCCCTTCTGCGGGACGTCTGGTATTCTCTGACAGCGGTGCCTGACTGTCACCCTTGGTCCTACTAATCACCTCTGCCCTTGCAGTCACTCTGTCCAAGGGACCATCAGCACCCACCAGCAGTTGTGGCTCACCTTCAGTCTCACTGCTACAAGGTAGCTCCCACCCTGAAGTAACCACCTCCCCAGTCCTGGCTTCAAGTGTGCGGGTCTGTCTGCCCCCCCCCTCCTTCCACCAGGCTACCAGACCCACATGCTTGTCTCCAAGCCTGACTGAGTGTAACTGCATGCACACAAGGTATTGCGTTATCAGAATCATTCCCCATCAGGACATCTGCTGAGATATCCTCAAACACACCTACTTGCTTCTTTCTTTTTCTATCATCCCAATCAAGGTGAACCCTAGCCAAAGGTGTTTGGAATGAGGTCCCTCCTAAAGCTTTGACTGGAGAAGACTGTCCAAGCAAGTAGTGCTCCTCTTTAACCATTTCAGGCTTCACAATGGTTAGGCCAGAGGCTGTCTCTCTCTTAGCAGTGGACTGTTTCCCATCTACTAAGATAGGATATAACCTCTTGAGGTAGTTTGGTACCCTTGTTGTCTCCAGACAACTTACTGCTGGCATTCTGTCATTCCCACTTACTAGCTCTCCCACCATTTGTTCTCCACCTTACCTCTGTGGACATGGCCCCACTGGTTGCATTTAAAACATTTAACCCTTTGTCCCGGCCATGTGCATGAAATAGTGGCTTCCCTTCCTACTGGTGGACTCTGTTGGGGTGGTTTATCCTTCCCATCATGGACACCCTTAGACCCCTGAGTAGCACTGGGTATCCCCTTTCCTGTGCAGTGATGCCCTTCTTACTAGATATAGGTCTCCCTTTTTCCCCAACTAATCTGCTGTATTACATTCCCTATCTGCTAACCAGATTCTCATGTCCTCAGGCAAAGTGTCAAAGGCTTGTTCCCTCACCAAAAGGTCTGCTATCCCTTCAAAAGTGGTGACTTGACACCCACTCACCCATCTATGAAACAAAGTGCTTAACTCAGCAATATACTCACACACACTTTCCTCTGCCTTGTGTCTATGCTCACAAAACTTTTTTTTCTATAAGCGTCAGGTGTTAACTTAAAACACTCTAATACTCAGTTTTTAACAGTATTATAATTTAAAGCAATCAGTATCAGACAATTTAGAAATACCAGTTGCAGCTTTACCATGACGTAAGAGGGTCAGGAACAGTACTCAGAGCCCTTGGTCAACATCATACTGTTTGCATACCCTTTCAAACATATGAATAAAACTATCAAAATTATCATCTTCTGTAAATTGTGGAAGAAATTTACTGACCTTTGTTGCCACTGGGGTTTGGTTATTCCCTTCCCTATTACCTGCACGACCCTGACAAAGAGTCAGCATCTCCTTTCCATGTTGCCTCTGCCTGTCATTTTCCTCAGCTTCCAGACGTCTCCATCTCTCTGCTGCTTTAATTCCATTTGTTTCTCCTGCCGCCGTCTCTCCTTTTCTTCAGCCTCCAAATGCTGTATTCTCTCTGCTGATTCTGTTTCCAAATGTTTGGCCTCCAGTTTAAGTCTCTTTAACTCCAGATGGATTTTTAAGTCCTCTGTGGAAAGGTTGAACTGTCCATTTTCTGGGAACTGTATCTCCCCAAGGCTAATCTGTTTGTCTCTCTGGTTGATGGTCTGTGATACAGCTGTGACTATGGCTGCAATTATTTCTGCTTTAGTCAGGTTGGCATGCCCCAGTCCTTTAGCCTGGCACATCTCAGCTTGTCAGCTTGCCATATACCTCTCCTGACAGCCTTGCCTGCTCTCCCTGTCTAACTAAGCTAAAAAAAAATAAAACTATTGTGATATGAAAGTCTGAATGTTCACTGTGTGGCTGATTGAGAGTACAAACATCTTCTTTAGTAACCACTGTTTACAGGCTACAGGAATTCAATATCCACACCACTGAATCCCAATATGTGGATATCCCACCACTGCCAACCAATAAATGTGACGCCTCACCACTGGGCCAGTAATCAAAGACCTCAATCTTCACCACTAGCACCAGTGGGGGACATACATTGGAAGGATGACAGGTAAACATACAGTATTTCCAGATGCAGCTTTCTGCATCAAGTGCAATTTCCCTTAAGAGCACAGAGAGACCACAGTCAGTCCAGGGCTGGTTTCTCCCTCTTTCTCCAGATCCCCAAAAAGACTCCCACTGGCAGAGCTATAGAGTTGACATCTCAGCTGAGTGGCCGAGCCAAGGCCTCCAATACTCCCTTTGTCCAACCAGTGCTTTGTATCCCTGCCCAAGTAGCTGGCACACACACTCTTGGAGATTTGTTTTACACACACACACACACACACACACACACACACACACACACACAAAACAAACACTTGGGAAAGGCTGGCACAGGTTTACTAGCTATGTCCCCTTCTGCCCAGACTTTAAGGTAGTTATTACTGCCACCAGACAACTCTTTATCAGCTACTTTAAGGCCCTTAGCAAAGGGTGTCCAATCTTACTGTGTAATGTTACTATCAATACAAATGGTAGTTTGACCAAGAGCGATGCTATTAGGAGTGGTCTATGCAGTGTTACCAAATAAATATGCAAGTACTCTCAGAGCTTAAATATGTCTAGACAGACCCACCATAATAAAATGTTTAATTATATTTAATAATACAGAAAACTTCTCAGCACAGACATTGTCTTTTGTTGCACTGAAACTGAAGGATAACATCTTTTTTATGACCTGGCCATAAAGTAATTTAATTTCAGCTATTTTTCTGACGTTAACCTGCTGTGTTCCAGTTTCCATTGTTGAAATATATACATTTAAACAGTTATAATAGTAAAAGTACATTTCTGTTCTTTTCCAGTAGAGTACACTGTAGTTAATTTTTTAAGCTCAGCTCATTACAAACCCTTTTCAACATACACTTCTGTACCAGCAGTTCACACATAACATACAATTCTAATACAGTTGTGACACAAGCATCTTACAAAAATCCTTTTGATATTCACCAATGACATTTAATTATTTACAAAATTCTAGACAGATGTGCTGGCAGTATCTCCATTTGTCACAGTCTTATTTTAAGCATATAGTTTATTTCATCTCTGTGGCCTACAGCCAAGCATCCTGTTCTCATGATTCTTCAGGAAATGATGAACAGTGATCTCAAAGTCCATATTGCCCCAGCCTGACCATTTTCCCATTGCATTAGTCTTTTATACTACTCCATGTGGGCCCATAATATACAGAAAACAAAACTGTTTTCTTCACCCTGGTATGTGGGTATCCTGGGTATTCTCACTGCATGAGTTAATTCTGGATGCTCTTTGCAGCAACAAGCTGGGAAATGGCGAGAAAGCCATGACCATGGAAATAATGTTTTAGGGACAGGGCTGGCAGGAAAATAAACTTTGGGCAGTGAAAGGCATTGAATAATCTCTGTGCCATAAGAGTAATAATAGTGGGCAATGAGGGGCACTAAATGAAATCTATGCCAAAGGGTTAATTAGGTGTAACATCTGAACCACAAGGTCCAAACATCTTCATTTTTGCAAAAAAGAGCTGTAACAGGATGCAGTAGCAGTACTAATATGTGTCAGCTAATAAACAAATGCTGATGATCTGCTCTGCTTTTTATATATCAGGGCTATTGCAACTACATAAGTACTTTTTTTTAATGAACTGGTTAAAATAAAACACTAAAGGAAACAGACTCATCGGGCAAATACCATCTGAAATAGGAGTACAACTGCATTTTAATTGTGTAACTGTTAAAGCAAACTTTTAAGAATGCATACTGCAAACTAAATGACAACTGTCAACTTGCTTAACATGAAATATTGCCAAATTAACCTTATTGTCATAACCATCAAAGAAACCAAGTAACTAGAAAAATATGCATTGTCACCTTTTAAAATGACAATGTATTTCATTCACCCCTTGCCCTTTGAAGCAAGATTCAGGAATATGTCATTCATTGTGAAAGGTGGGCCTTCCAAAGTATTTAATCCTAAAAGTAGAAAATTGCAATCCAGGAACATGTCAGTCTCCTGAAACTCCATGCCACATCTACCACCATGCAGTCTAGATACTTTGCATAACTCATTAGCAGAGAAGTTGCAAATGTTGTGATGCATGTGATTGTGACTCATGGACTGGCTGATTTGTATAGAGTGTGGGGTAAATGCATGTAATGAAAGCATAAAGTACACTTATTTCATCTCTCCACAATGAGTAAGAGGAGGCAAGGGCCATGGGTGTTTGTGATGAACATGACTAGACAGTGAAGTAATAGGAACTGTCATGCCACATAAACTGTGCTATGCCATCCTGCCTCCTTTTTCAACCTGACTGCTATGCAAAAAGTATTAATATTTCTTGAACAGAAAGTGTCTGCCCCATATTTAAATGGTGTAAATGCCATGTGCTATTCAGGAAATGTTACAATGTGATGCATATGCATCTGTTCATGGAATCCATATTCTCCTTTATTGAATGTTTTCACATTATATAAATGAGCACTTCAGGATAGTACCACCTATAGCACTCCAAAATACAAGGCAGCATTGGGGGAGATGGTTGGGAGACTGCCCCAGCCATGATCACTATCCCTCCAGTCTATAAATATTAGTGTCCCTGTGCTGTAGAAGATGCTGTTACAACTACTAAAAGGCAACAATGCAATATTTTACTGATTGACAAAATGCTGCACACAAAGATTACATAATCAGGGACAGACAAGAAAAAGGAGACATTCTTAAATCAATTCATCTAAGAATGTCAAAACTTCAATTCCTAGCTCTGTTTGTATAGATGGATAAAGCCCTAACTGTAACCTAAGCAACCTAAGATCAGTTAGCAGCTGGGGCACTTAAGAGAACTGGCAGGAAGATGGACATACCCATCCTGGGGGTAGAGGCAAGAGCCTGTCAGGAGTTGTACCAGCCCTTCAGAGATAGGGGAAGGGCCTGTCACCTGGTGGTGTACATGTAGTTTACTTAACCACTGATGAGCAGTAAACTCCATTAAGCAACTGCACAGCAGGTTACACTTGTACAGGGGAAGGCATTGTGGACTTTGCAGTGATGTTGATTGCATAACCCTCCACCAAGAGGAGAAGTTAGGCTAATAAGTCAAAAATCCCATCATTTGCAGAATTCTAGCAAGGACAAAGGCAACTTCATGGCTGCCTAAATGATCCCCTCTCAGACGACTGTCACCCTGGTGGATCTGGGAAGATTCCCACAGATAGTGAACAAATGAGTTGAAGTCCAGGTGAGACTTGATGGTAATCAGGCATAAAAGCAAAAAACAAACAGAAAAGAAAAACATAATTGCCTGATTACCAATTTCGGAAGCACAGATGCTAGAGCCAGACAACACTGAATTACATACTTCTGAGCAACCACAGAAAAGGATGAAACATGTATAAAAAACTCAAAACAAAAACAGTTGGAATAAGTATAGCAAAGATTTTGCAGAGAGACAAAGACAAAGACTCCCAGAAGCCCCTACATAATAATTCCACACTGTGACTACACAGCCTTAGGAATGGAAGCACAGTACTCATCTAATATAGGTATGCCAGGGACACAATAAATACATATATCACCTCTATCTCCAAGGTAGCACAAATGCAGTTAGTATACCTAACCAAAATTTCTCCTGCAAAACTTGGATTCATAATTACTCTTTAATGGTCTTTTCTCTAACAGATAGAACAGCAAAAAAAAATGCTGAAAACCACTTTCAGCAAACACAGTCTTAAGCTTTTTTTGTTTTGCTTTTGCAGGGGACAAGCCCTCCTGCAACCCCGTGTCCTAACATATATATATCAACTCCAGACTGCACAGCATTGGAGAAAGGACAACCCCATGCCCTAATTTATATATATATATATATATATATATATATATATATATATATATATATATATATATATATATATATATATATATACATACCAACTCCATGGCTGCACAACACTTCAGAAAGGGCAACACCATACCATTACTGAAAGCGGCTTTCAGAGATAATGGTGTTGCACTGCTGTCAAGCAGAGAAGCAGCACTTTGCAAAAACACACATTCCTCAAAACTCTTAATATGTACACATCAGTAATGACTCCTTAATAACACACACATTACATATATATGTATATATATATATATATATATATATATATATATATATATATATATATATACACATGCAAACAAATGCAGAAATTCTTTAGATGCACCATTGATTAAATCAGTACTAATGTCTTATATTTATAATACACATAAGATTACTAGCTTGTAACTGTAAGCATACTTAAATATCTAGACATTTATCACAGCTTAACTATAAAAATATGCAAAATGTTGTTAAATCAATAGTGGCATATTATTAATGATGGATTCCCACTATATGCTAATAGACCTTGAGTACAATACTCAGTACAGTGATATTAAAAGAGAACCACAGTGAAATGTGTACTAAATCTGCAACTGCCATATCTAGAGTATTCACTTGCCTCTGAAGTTCAGTGATTTTGGAGTTAGTATATGGAAGTGGTGGGTTTAAAGGACTACAGGGGGACCTGCTCCCTGTAAAAAAGTGCTTTTTAGCTATAACAGTGAGTTTTATACATCACTGGTATCTTCTGATGACCCTGCCTACTTTTTTGACTTTTTGGACTTGCATTGAAGAGTCTCAGAATTCTGCTACTACGGTACCTTACTAACTGCCACATCATTCATTGTATTCTCACTACAAAACATAAAACATAACAACCTATCCTACAATAATTACCTTTCTAAATGCTACAGCAATAATCAGGACATTCTTCATACAGTCACCCAGTTTGAGATTCTTTGATTAGAATTTGCTCTTTTGGTCTTTCTGATTTCACACACACACACACACACACACACACACACACACACACACACGTATGTGTACTAATCCTTTAAACCACCCTCTTTTTAACTTTTCCCCATGGCTTCAGTTCTTCAAGCATCTACTCTTTTTCTTTGTGTCTGCTTCCTCCTCACATCTTCACTACCTCCCCTCTTTTCTTCATGGTACATATATTCATGTTAGGTAACTTGGTCTTACTGATACATAATCTACACTCCACAGTACTTTTAACATTAGTGTGTGCACGTGTGAGTGTGTGTGTGTGTGGGGTGGGGGGGGGGGCCTTCTCGGTGCTGAGTAGGTTAGACTATGAACAATGCTTTCCCAACGGTTCTTGGAATTCATAAATTCCAATGCCCTGGATCAACTAATCCATTGTCCCACCAGGGGCTCCAATATCCTAGACCTGGTCATTACCAGCATGGGAGATAGATGCTCCACACCAGTGGTCACTCCCTCATTGGTCAGGTCTGACCATAAGCAAATCACCCTTGACATCCACATCCCACCCCCCCAGTAAGGAAACCTCCTTAAAAAACTTCTCCAAAGCCAACTTCATGCTACTGAAGTCAGAAGTGACAAACTTCACAATACCCACGCAGACAGGATCTGGAAGTTTGACTGCAGAATCCTACACTAAGGCACTGTACGAGCACATCCACTCGTGCATGGATCGTGCCATCCCAAATAGAACCAAGATGCTCTTCTCCAAAAAAAGGAAGCCAATCTAGTGGTCCCCTACTATAAACAAACTATACAACAGAAGGAAGAAACTGTTGCAGAAAAGAGGAAAATCCCAGGATGCAATGGTTTATTTCCAAAAACAGGCAACACAAGAACAAGTTAAATCACGAGCGCTTTCGCCCGGTCTTACCACTTGAAAAAGCCCAGTAAGACCGGGCGAAAGCGCTCGTGATTTAATTTGTTCTTGTGTTGTCTGTTTTTGGAAATAAACCATTTTTATTACTTGGCTTGGTGAGAATTACCTACGCTACCTACGCTAGCTGTAAACCTGCATTTTTGATATTTACTACTTGGGTGTACAAAAGACTTTGTTCTACAGCACAACAGTGTTTTCGGGTTGTGCTCTTGTTGGAGGACTTGGTGGGTCCTTTTCCTGTTTTGTACTTGTATATATCTTCCTGGAAGGTAAGTCTCCAGAACAGTACTCTGTGTGTGTGGCCTTCTCGGTGCTGCATAGGTTAGACTGTGATCGATGCTTTGGTCTTACTGATATGTAATCTACATCCCACAGCATTTTTAATACTATTTGCTATACTTTCTGTAACTTGTATATATCTTCCTGGAAGGTAAGTCTCCAGAACAGTACTCTGTGTGTGTGGCCTTCTCGGTGCTGCGTAGGTTAGACTGTGATCGATGCTTTGGTCTTACTGATATGTAATTTACATCCCACAGCATTTTTAATACTATTTGCTATACTTTCTGTAACTTGTATATATCTTCCTGGAAGGTAAGTCTCCAGAACAGTACTCTGTGTGTGTGGCCTTCTCGGTGCTGAGTACGTTAGACTGTGAGCAATGCTTTCCTCCTCATCACAGCTATACCAACACAATCCAGCATCTGGTTCACACTCCCTCTACTTCTGTCATACTGTTTTCATAGTTTTATGTAACTAAATCAATATATTACACATCATCCACTTCAGATAGGTGTCATTCTCTTTACAACAGACTTCTTTGCTTTTCATCTCAGTGTATCCTCACTGTAACAACACTGTAACACATAAGAACCATATTAACATTTTTTATGACCTTACTAAAACTATGTTGGTTACAGAAAATGCCATCAAGACCGTCACGTACGTCACAGTAGAATAGCCTGTCAAATGAGTTATTGCTTTAAGCAACAGAGAGGTTCTTCAGTATTCTGACTTGGTAGGTGACATAGATCAGAAACACAGGAAAGATTTTTTTTTCAGATGATTCAGAAGTTATACAGTAGTTCTGAGTAAGCAGAAAGCTATATAATTAGCCCTCTGTACTTGAGTGCTGAAGACATTGTTATTCTTTTTATATGCTAATCTGGATCAATAAGGGGTAGCGTTGTTTTTATTCACTACCAGCTGCATTCTGGCACTGTAGAGAGGGGGCATTTGGACTCATTTATTGAGGCAGGAGTATGCACTTTACCTAATGAAGCAAGAGCTACCAAACTTAACTACCTTGTTAAATATTTCAGCATGCTGTATTCGGGATTATTCACATGAAATTAATGATGGCACCGTTTATAAGAATGTACCAGCTGTTAAGTCCATGCCAGAGTAATGAGTGTCTTTTGGGTTTTGCCATCATGGTCTAGCTTCAACACCTGTAAATAAAAACTGCACCATCCAAGCAGTAGATCTGAGTAACCAGAGACAATGGAAAATTACCTTGTGAATTTAAAAATGTATATGATTGATACCACATTATCAGTTTGTGGCTTATGTACTTTTCTTTTTTTATTTTTGTTTCATTTGTTAACCAGGATAGAATGTTAAATCATCTCCCTACTGAAATGATGGCACTCGAAATGCTGAGTGCTGACAAGCCGGGAGGAAATGTCTGAAATTACAAGGGACAAAACATCTCAAACATCGCTGTTCTCCTTTAAACTTCTTTTTGTGTGTCTGGGTGGGGAGGCAATCCCCACGACACCCCCTAATGCAGGGACAAGCCCACCACACCCCCCAAACTTCCATATACCAACTCAGAGATCACCATACTACTGAGAAAAGGGAATATCCCAATATCCCAAGGAGTGGCCATCTCGGACTTGGAATATGCAAGTCCATTTTTCTGGCCATTCAGTCTCCATGTTTTGGGACTCATTTTGGTGGGGTCCAGCATTTCAAATGGTTAATTGTTAAATCATATGGAACATTTTAGCCTAAGAAGTAAAAGAGGAATATAACATGGTAAACACAAAGTAGCTGTCAAGACATAATTACATAATTTAAAAATAAATGAATGGTATTTTAGAGTATACAAAGATTTAAAAATAAATGAATGGTATTTTAGAGTAAACAAATATCATGTACACTGACAACCCTCTCCTCTTACCTCCCAACACTCAGACTTGTGATAGATGCACTTATATATCGAAAATGGAACACACGCACTCTCCAGCCAAGACCAGGATAGCTGGTCAAGAGGAGAAGGTCAGCACTTGCACCACACCACATGGAAAGCACAGCCCTCCAGAACACACACACCAGCACTGCCTTCACAAAAAAACACAAACTTCACACCTACCTTTGCAGATGCTCTCAATAAAAATCTACCCAAACAGCAGAGACCTCCAAGGCAGAAATCCACTCGACCACTACAACACAACACTAATCACAAGACACATAACACTCCTAAACAGTGTCCCACTCAACCAAAGCCCCTAAGGCAAAACAACATGCCCAACACACTAGTCATAGGTGACTTGATAGTGAGGCACACTGATGTTCCACTCACTAGGTTTAATAAGGAGAAAGTAACAGTCAACTGCCCGTCAGGTGCCAGGATCAGCCACATGACACACGCACTCAGGTCCCGCAACAACAGGTACAAATATGATTCTATCACTGTACATGTGGGTGTGAATGACCTGAGATGTACCTCCCTGGACTACATGAAAAGATACATGGAGGTGCTCTCAGATTACATAGCCCAGGCGGTTAAGACCCTAGCCATGAGCAGCCTCCTACCATCACCCAGAATGATACCACAGTACAAACAGAAAATGATTGATTTCAACATTTGGCTAAGTTTCTGGTGTCATTCTAAGGGGATCCAGTATCTGTCTGCCTGGGATGACATGATTGACAGACCTCGATGCTTTGTCAGAGATGGCCTGCATCTGTCACCCCTGGGCTTCCAGATGCTGGCCAAGGCTCTTGCCACCCCTATAGTGACTTTTTAGGCAGTGTTCCAAAGACCAAATTACCACTGTAACAGCTACAAACTCAAATGCAGTCCAAGAGTCATAAAGCTCAATGCTAAAAGTCTAAATGTCAAAATGCACTTGCACTAAGCACTCCTTAAAATAGGGAACATTGACATTTGTGCTGTAACAGAGACCTGGTTCAAGGCAGCAGAAAGCACCCCTGCACTACCAGGCTATAACTCATTCCACACCTTTTGGCCCCAGAACTTGGACTGAAGCTCCAAAGGAGGTGGTGTTTCCATATTCATAAAGGATGTGCACACCTCCAGACTGGTAGGCCAACATAACGCATCAGAGATACTTCAGGTGCAGCTAACAATGGGTAAGACAACAATTCAGGTTGTAGCCTGCTATTGGTCCCCAGCCATGTCCCAAGACTCACACTCCATGTTCCTAAGCACCCTGGAGAATATTAGGGTCCAACTTAACACTCTCATACTGGGCAACTTCAACTACCCCTCCATTAAATGGGAAAACTACTCATGTACCAATGCACTTGCCCAGCATTTCCTGAAATTCATTAATTCCAATGCCCTGGACCAGCTCATTCTTACCCCCACTAGAGGTAGCAACATCCTTGACCTGGTCATTTCTAACATGGGCATCCATTGCTCTACACCATTAGTCAACTCCTCCCTGATTAGATCCAACCACAAACTAATCATCTTGGAAATCCACATACCTTCCACTCGCCCCACAAAGATAACCATTATGAACAACTTCTCCAAAGCTAACTTTGGGCTCCTAAAACAAAGGTGGCAAATGGAGAATAGTTGCATGACTGCCAAATCATACACCATTGCACTGTATGAACACATAAACAAATGCATGGATCTCGCCATACCCAAAAGAATCAAGACGCTCTCCTCCAAAAAAAGGAAGCCAGTCTGGTGGTCCCCTGCCATAAACAAACTCTATAACAGAATGAGGAAACTGATGCAGAATAAGGTGAAGTCCCAAGATGAGAAAGACTCCCTTATCAGCCTCAACAAAAAGTTGAGATCCCTCATCAGATCCTCTAAAGCTAGCTATGAAAACAGAATTGCAGCAGATAGTAAAGACAACCACAAGGCCTTCTATAGTTAAGTAAAAAATCTGAAAAAAAACTCTACACAGTACAGAGGACACAACACCAAGATAATAAATTGAGTGCTTTTGTCTCATTTAATACAAGACTTCTTCGGAAGTAAAAAATCTCCACGGCAATACCCATATTTGCTCTGAGCTACTGCACCATGGTACCTCCTATACTGAGCCAACAGATATTGCCAATATACTGGCTGACAGATTCAGTGCCAACTTTACCCCTCTCTCTCTCCCACCAAAGGACCAATCGCAATACCAGTAGATTGCCAGACACCCAGTATTACTGTTGCACAAGTTAAAACAGCACTGTCCAAGGCCAAGAATACAGCTTCTATGGGACCTGACAATATCCCTGGCTGTGTTCTACATGAACTAAAGAGTGAACTGGCACCACACCTGTGTACCCTGTTCAATCACAGCCTCACCTCAGGCTTTGTCCCTACTGAATGGCGCACTGCTACAGTCATCCCTCTCCACCACAAAGGAGGAGCGACTACAGACTCTGGGAACTATCGCCCCATTAGCCTGATGATTCTGATATGCAAAGCTATGGAATGCATCATCGTGGAACTAATAAACAAGGATATAGGGAAACTCCAAACTCTGGATCCCAGACAGTTTGGTTTTGTGAAGGGTGGATCATGCGTGCTCAACCTGGTCAACTTCTTTGAGTCAGTCACCAGAGCTGTGGATGATGGCAAGGTGGTTCATACAGCCTACTTTGATCTGGCCAAAGCCTTTGATACCATTCCCCACTGAGGAATCATACAAAAACTCACTAAGTTAGGCATCAACCCCTACATCACTAGGTGTGTTGCAAACTGGCTCACAGATAGAATCCACAGTGTGAAAGTAGCTGACTCCAAGTCAGACTGCCAACTAGTTACACAGGGTTTGGTCCTGGGTCCTCTCCTGTTTGGTATCTACTTCTCTGAAGTTCAGGCCAACACAAAGGGACTCTGGCTGATGACGTTTGAAGACGATTGCAAGTTGGGAGCTATTATTAACTCCCCATGTGATGTTGACATCCTAAACAAAGGCCTCACTGAGACCAACGACTGGTGTCAGAACCATGGCCTTAGACTCAATGCCAAAAAATGTGTCATCATCCCTTTTGGGAAAAACCCGGTTCCCATGAATTACCACATTGATGGTAGTCCACTGAAAATACAGTTGTGTACACTTACCATAAATGTACATGTTAAAGTGTATTCACTGTTGCAGTCATCATATTTGGGTTATCTCTGCCAGGGTAGCCCTCGGCCGGTTGAATACCAGAGGCTTAGTATTTCTGTGTGGGTCGCTGTTGCTTCAGGACCGACGTCAGGTCATCAGCAGTATAAAGTAAGGCAGCTGACGCCATTACATCAGTTTTTGCCCTAACTGTCAGGAGCCCCCAAGTGGGAGCCAGGATATGGTGAAAGAACCCCACCAGTAGAAAGTAAATACCAAAAGTTCCTTTTAAGGTGAGAGAGAGAGAGAGAGAGAAAGAGAAGAAAAAGGGGGATGGCGGGAGGGAAAAGTACAGTTTTGTACCTACCATAAATGTAGATGTTCGAGTGTTCACCCTGCTGCAGTCATCACACTTGGGTTATCCTGTCGTCAGGCGGTCCCGCAGTCGGCCAGAATTCCAAAGTCTTGGTCCGGTGTCAGTTGCTGTGGCCTCTTCCCTGACGTCAGTGCACCAGGGGTATATATAATGCAACCGATGCCATTTTCTTCAGTTTTTCTTGCCCCAGATGTCAGGTGCCCCCAAAAAGGTGGTCAGAAATTTGTACCAAATGGAGTAACCTCTGCACAAACACAAAATCCCTTCAGCTATAAGCAAATACATCAGTAAGGTATTGAAGAGATTTAGCCAGTAGATCAGAGGGGATGGAGGGAGGGTAACCTGGACTGCAGCAGGGTGAACACTCGAACATCTACATTTATGGTAGGTACAAAACTGTACTATGTTCATCATGTTACTCTGCTGCAGTCATCACACTTGGGTTGAATCCCAAAGCTAAGGAAGGGGGGAGGTGTCACAGAGGGTTAGTGGAGGCTATAAGGCCCTGCAGAACTGCAGTGGCGAACCCCACCCTGGTCTTAGAGTAAAGAGGTAAGTGATAGTGTTTGGTAAAGGTGTGTACTGAACTCCAAGTTGCAGCTTCTAAAATCTCCTTGGTTGGAACCCACCTGAGTAAGGCTGTAGAAGTAGCTGTTGCCCTGGTAGAGTGGGACCTAATGGTAGCAGGAACTGGTTTCCCATGATGGGTATAGCAGAAACGTATGCAATGACCTATCCATTTAGAAATGGTTTGTTTTGATATAGCCTTCCCTTGAGAAGCTGTAGCATAGGATACAAAGAGCTGGTCAGATTTTCTGAAAGCCTTAGTTTTGTCCAAGTAGTAACAAAGTTGCCTGTGAATGTACAAGGAATGCAGGAGTCCCTCACCTTTGTTCTGTGGATTTGGGAAGAAGGTGGGTAAGTGGATGGTTTGATTTAAAGCCACACTGGAAACCACCTTAGGCATAAAGGAAGGATTAGTTCGTAGAGAAACTCTGTCTTGATGAAAAATGAGGAAAGGTTCCACTGCCATTAGTGCCTGTAGCTCTGAGACTCTTCTAGCTGAAGTTATCGCTAGTTATCGCTAGCAGTAGGGCAGTCTTCCATGATAGGAACTGAAGATCTGCAGAGAAAGCTGGTTCAAAGGGAGGTAGCGTTAGTTTTTCCAGAACAAAATTGAGGTCCCATGTTGATGTAGGAGCTCTCCTGGGTGGTCTAATGTTTTTTTGCCCCTCTGAGGAACTGCCTTAGAAGAGGATGTGAAAATAAAGGTGGATCCGTGTTGTAGTGGGCTGAAATAGCTGAAGCATGGATTTTAATGGAGGAAAAAGAAAGTCCTTTGTGCAACATCTCAGCTAAATACTGTAGAATGTGAGGCATGTGTGGCTGAATTGTGTCTTGGCCTTTAGCTTGGTTCCAGGCAAAAAACCTTTTCCATTTGTCCGAATAAGCCTTCCTGGTGCTTGGCCTCCTGGCTTCCAGAATAACATCCAGAACTGCTTGGGAAAGAGGAGCTGGTTGGATGTTTAGTTGATTTGCCATGCAGCCAGATTTAAAGTTTTGAGCTGGCTGTGAAGAATCGGATTGTTTTGTTATGTGAGCAAATGGGGAATTTGTGGCAATATCCATGGTGGGCTGTGGGCCATATTTCTCAATAGCGGGTACCAGTGCTGGCGTGGCCAGTCTGGGGTTATGAGAATCAGTCATGGTCTTTCCTTTTTGACTTTCAGAAGAACCTTTGTGAGGAGAGGCAATGGAGGGAAGGCATATACTGTCAAGTTTTTCCAACTGAAAGAGAGTGCGTCCGCTTTCCAAGCTTAATGGTGAAATGTCCTTGTACAAAATTTTGTTAGTTGATATTTTTGAGGACTGGCAAACAGGTGTATGTCTGGAAGGCCCCATTTTTGAGTTATCATTGCAAATATTTGTGGCTCTAGTTTCCACTCGTGGGGATCCTTGATGTTTCTGCTGAGGTCGTCTGCCAATGTGTTCTTCTGTCCTGGCAGGAACTGAGCTTGTAACCGAACTTGATAAGCCAGTGCTGTGTTCCATAAGATCATTGCTTGTCTGCATAGAGGGTAGGAATGTGTACCCCCTTGTTTGTTTATGTACCACATTACTGTGGTGTTGTCTGTCTTTATTGCAAGTTGTCCTGGATATAATAGATCCTTGAAGGCTGTCAGAGCTTTCTGTACAGCTAGCATCTCTTTTTGATTTATGTGCAGATTTCTTTGATCTGCAGTCCATAGGCCTTGAATGCATTGTCCTGCCATGTGTGCCCCCCAGGCATAATCTGAAGCATCTGTTGTGATAGTTTGCCTGGCTGGGGGCAAGGTGAAAGGCTGACCCATGTTGAGGTGACATGCCTGTGACCACCATAGAAATTCCTGCTGTAGGCAGGGAATGAGAGATATCATTGTGTCCAAGCTGTGGCTGTGTTGAGACCATATGCTTTTTAGGTACCACTGTAATTTCCTCATATGCAGCTTTGCAAATGGTATTATTAGTATGCAAGATGCCATGAAGCCCAAGGCCTGCAGAATTCTTCTTGCAGTTAATTGGGTCTTTGTTGCCATTGTCTTGAAATATTGAGTCAGTTGTAGTTGCATGTCTGTCGTAAGATAAGCCTTCTGGGCCGTTGTATTCAAGCTGGCACCCAGGAATGTAATTTTTTGTGAGGGTACTAGTTTTGACTTCTTTTCGTTTACTGTGTACCCCAAGCAGTTTAGTAGATGCTTTACAAAGGCCAGATGATGTAAGAGAATGTCTTTGCTTTCTGCTTGGATGAGGCAGTCGTCCAGGTATGGATATATTTGAATTCTTCTTTGTCTGCAGTATGCAATTACTGGTGCCAGGCATTTTGTGAAGACTCTGGGCGCAGTAGATAAGCCAAAGGGCAGTGCAGAGAATTGGTAATGGGTTGAACCAGCAATGAAACAGAGGTATCTTCTGCAACTTTGTCTGATAGGGACATGCAGGTATGCCTCCTTGAGGTCAAACGTTACTAGCCATGCTTCCTTGCCCAACATGGGAAGTAGCTGCTGTAGTGTTAGCATCTTGAATTTGGGTACTTGTAAGTAAGTGTTTAGAATTGAAAGGTCCAGAACTGGTCTCCAGGTATTGTCCTTTCTGGGCACTAGAAAGAGTCTTGAGTAAAATCTTTGGCCTTGCTCTCGAGTAGGTACCAGTTGAATGGCTCTCATGTCCATGAGAGCTGTAATTTGCTTTTGTGCCTCTGCCCATTGATTTTGTGGCAGGTTTGGCATTCCTGTTTTCATTGGCAAGGTGTGAAAGTGGAATCTGTATCCTCGTAAAATTATATCTAGGACCCATTTGTCCTTTGTGACAATGTGCCAGTTGTCTGCAAAAAAGTGTGAGTTTTCCCCCGAAGGGGGCTGCCAAGAGAGTATTGCTTGGCCAGATGAGGTGCAAGTCATTGAGTTTGCCTTCTGGTGGATTGGGACCTGTCTTCTCCTCCCTTCTGTTTTGTAGTGCCCCATTGGTGAGGTTTATACTGGGCTTGTGGTTGTCCTCTGCCCCTTGAGCATCTGTATTTACCCCTCTGTGGTCTGTCAGTAGCTGGAAAGGACCAATTTTTTGTTGGCCAGTTTCTGCTGAAGCGAGGGGGTTGTACCTGTAGGAAATCTTTGACTGTCTGCATAGATTTTGCCTTATCCTCCATTTTCTTTAAGACTTCTTCTGCTTTAAGTCCAAAAAGAACATCCTGCTGTAAGGGAGCATCTAGTAGTTTTGCTTTAACATGATCAGGCAGAGTTTGTTCCTTTAACCAAGCATGCCTACGTATAACAGACCCAGTGACAGCTGCTCTGCAGGAGGTCTCCAAAGAATCAAACCCACATTGTAAGGTATGTTTGCCCACCTGCTCAGTGGCATGCAACAGATCCTGTACTTCTTTCAATTCAGATTGTTGAGGGAGAGTGGTTATTCTTTGCTTTAACTGAGAGATTAGGAATTGCTGATACTTAAGCATGTGAAATTGGCAATTCAGTGCCCTCACAGCTAGTGTGGCTGAGGTGTAAACCTTTTTCCCCCACCTGTCTAGTGCTCTGGAATCCCTCTAAGAAGGTACTGGGAGATAGTCTCTGGGTCAGCAACAGGGCTTTTGTAAAAAAAATTGTGGGAATCAGGCACTCTATAGTATCTGTCAGGCAGGAGGTAGAGAGTCTGGGTTCAAACTGGATTCTAAGTAAACATCATCCACAATGTCCAAAACTGGCGGGATGGCAAGTGGTCTGTGTTGGGGGAGTAAAAGAAACTCTCTGAGCCTTTTCTTCGAGTCAGAGTAGTCCTGATCTTCCCAGTGAAAATGTTCCCTCATAGTGTGTAAAGTTTCCCCAAAGGAGTAGTCTTCAGGAGGAGAAGCTGAGGGAATAGAGTCCTCAGCATCAGAATCTTCATAAGGAGAGAAGGAGTAATCTTGGTCCTCAGAGGAGTCTGAAGAAATGGACACTTGTTCAGAGGATGCATAATCTTCCTCTTGCCTAGGCCTTTTGTCAGGAGGGGGCTGGGAACCCCTGATTAAAGAAATCAAATCTTCAGCCATTTTGAGCATCTGTTTCTTAGGCATGGGGCCTTGAACAGGAGACTGAAGTGCAGTCCTTTTAGATTTAGTAGGAGTCTTCGTCTTAGAAAACGTTTTAATGGTGAGAGTCGTCGGTCTGAAAACGCCTTCTGTATCACCGACGTCTTTTACAACAATGTCGTCGGAAGGGCCTGAACTAAATGGCTGCGTCGGCCTGGTGCATTCCGCCAAAATTTCCATAGCGGTCTCGGGTTCCAGATCTGCGGTAGTCAGGGGCTGCGTCGGAGCCTCACTGAGGACCGGAGAACCGGAGGCCGGATCAGCCGAGGCCTCGGAATCTGGCTTAGGCCTGGGCTGTCTGTCCTCATCCTTGTGTTTTTTGTGCACGCCGGTAGTCGGTTGCTCCGACAGCATGGTGTAGTTAAATTTCCTACCGAAGTAGTGTATCATGCGAAATCAAAGCGTCCTTTAATAGTACGCTTATTAAACCTAGCACAAAACCGACAAGTAGTGACGTCGTGGTCTGGGCCTAGGAAAGGTATGCAATAAGAATGAAAATCCTTATGAGGTATTTGCTTCCCACAAGAAATACAATTGTTAACTTTTTCTAACATCGGTCTGAGGCAAGAAAAGTTTCCCCAATGGGGTACTTAGCTTTATAGAAGACTTCGGTCTGAAATTCGAAAATCTCAGGAGTCGGCCGACCGGCACTTGTGAACAGCTTCTGCTTCAGGCACCGCGCGGCAAGAAAGACTGAAGAAAATGGCGTCAGTACATTATATATACCCCTGGCACACTGATGTGAGGGAAGAGGTGACAGCAACTGACGCCGAACCAAGACTTTGGAATTCCCGCCGACTGTGGGACCGCCTGATGACAGGATAACCCAAGTGTGATGACTGCAGCAGGGTAACACGATGAACATCCAGGACTGCAACAGTGAATACACTCGAACATCTACACTTATTGTAAGTGTACACAACTGTATTGTGTTCTTCATGATTCACTGTTGCAGTCATCACATTTGGGTTGCTTCCCAAAGCTGAAGAAAAGGGTGGAGGCAGATAAGAAGACTAGGGGCTGGCTAGGATGCCCTGCAAGACTGCAGTGGCAAAGCCTGCCCTGGATTTGGAGAAGTTAGGCAGGTGGTAATGCTTGGTGAAGGTGTGAACAGATGTTCATGTGGCAGCCTCCAGGATGTCACTGGTGGGGACTCCTCTGAGGAAAGCTGCAGAGGTGGAGGCTGCTCTGGTAGAGTGAGTCCTGACCCCCTTAGGGGGAGGTTTCCTGTGTTGCTTGTAACAGAAATGGATGTGGTGTGCTATCCATTTAGAAATTGTTTGTTTGGATATGGCTTTGCCCTCTGCCCCTGCAGCAAAGCTGACTAGCAATTGATCAGTCTTTTTGAATGATTTAGTCCTGTCTAGGTAGAATCTGAGCTGTCTGTGTACATCTAGAGAGTGCAGGATCCTTTCCCCCTTGTTTTGTGGGTTAGGGAAAAAGGTGGGCAAATGAATGGATTGGTTGAGAGCCACACTGGACACTACTTTGGGCATGAAGGATGGGTTAGTCCTGAGGGACACCCTGTCAGCATGGAAGATGATGAAGGGCTCTACAGCCATGAGTGCTTGAAGCTCAGATACTCTTCTGGCTGAAGTGATGGCCAGTAGCAAGGCTGTCTTCCAGGAAAGAAACTTTAACTCTGCTAAGGATGCTGGTTCAAAGTGGGGCAAGGTGAGCTTTTCCAACACAAAATGTAGGTCCCAAGCTGGGGTAGGTGCTCTTCTAGGTGGTCTCAAGTTGCTAGCCCCTCTTAGGAACTTTTTGATGAGAGGGTGTGAGAAAAGAGGGTGCTCAGTGTTGAAATGAGCAGAGATAGCAGAGGCAATAGAGGAAAAGAAGAGACCACTGTAAAGCAGGTCAGCTAGGTAATCCAGGATGAAAGGTAGGGAGGGCTGTACTGTATCAGCTCCCTTAGCCTGAATCCAGGTGCAGAACGTTTTCCATTTGTCAGTATAAGACTTTCTAGTGCTAGGGTGTCTAGCTTCACGTATAACATCTAGAACCTGTTTACTGAGATTGGCAGCTTGATCAGTCATCAGGGGATAAGCCAGACTGCCAAACTGAGGGTCTGTAATTAGGGATGCGTGAATTCTCCTTCCCTCTGGGTCAGGAGACTTAGGGTCTGAGGGAGATGCCATGGTGGCAGTGGGGACAGGCTGCTCAGCAGTGGGTACCAGTGCTGGCAAGGCCAGTCTGGTGGAATCAGAATTGTCCTTAGTTTTTTTTCTCCCTTATTTTGAGCAGTACCCTGGTAATGAGAGGTAGAGGGGGAAATGCATAAACCGAGAATTTGACCCAGGGGAAGGATAGGGCATCCACTTTCCAGGACCTGCAGTGAGGCTCCCTGGTGCAGAACCTGCTGAGCTGATGGCTGGAGTGGGAAGTAAAGAGATCGACCTTCGGGGTGCCCCATTTCTGAGTTATTAGGATGAAGGTTCTTTGGTCTAGCTGCCACTCGTGTGGGTCCAGAAGATTTCTGCTTAAGTTGTCTGCCAGAGAGTTTAGTGAGCCTGACAGGAATTTTGCTAACCATGTGTAGTGGCATGGCTGAGGCTGTGCGCCAAAGGGTCATGGTGAGCCTGCATAGAGGGTAGGAGTGAGTCCCTCCCTGCTTGTTGATATACCACATCACAGTGGTGTTGTCTGTTTTGATCAGGAGAGCCCCCTGGGGAGAGAAGGGGCCTGAAAGCTGTCAGTACTTGCTGGACAGCTAACATCTCTTTTTGGTTTATGCAAATGTATTTGCTGTGGGCTCCATTGGCCCTGTATGAACCTGCCGTCCAAGTGTGCACCCCAGGCATAGTCTGATGCATCTGTGGTGAGGGTCTGGGTGGCGGGGGGTGGTGAGAAAAGTAGTCCCTTGTTGTGGGAACATGCTGCTGCCCACCAAAGAAAATCTGTCCTTAAGCAAGGTATCATTGGTATAACAGTTTCCAGGTCTTGAGAGTGTTGACACCAAAGGCTTTTTAGGTACCATTGAAGTTTCCTCATATGCAGTCTGGCATATGGAATGAGTAGGATGCAAGATGCCATGAACCCCAGAGCATGCAGGATTTCCCTTGTGGATAACTGGGTTCTGGAAGCTAGTTGAGAGAAATAGGCTGTCAGGTAAGTTTGCTTTTCTGGTGTAAGGAATGCCATCTGGGATGCTGTGTCCAGGCTTGCTCCCAGGAATGTAATCCTTTGGGTGGGCACTACTTTGGATCTCTTTTTGTTGATGGTGTACGCCAGGGAGGACAGTAGGGACTTTACAAAGGCCAGGTGATTGAGCAGCTTTTCCTGACTGTCTGCCTGAATCAGGCAGTCGTCTAAGTTTGGGTAAATTTGTATATTTCTTTGTCTGAAAAAAAACAATGGCGAGAGCCAGGCATTTTGTGAAAACTCTGTGAGCAGTAGATAAGCCAAAGGAAAGCACAGAGAACTGAAAGTGCAGAGATCCTGCCCTGAAATGTAGATATTTCCTGCATGATTCCCTGATTGGGATATGGAGATAAGCCTCTTTTAGGTCTAGGGTGGCTAGCCAAGCATTCTTGGACAGCATAGGTAGTAGTTGCTGGAGGGTGAGCATTTTGAATTTTGGTATCACCAGGAAGGTGTTTAGAATGGATAGATTGAGGATGGGGTGCCAGGTTCCCTCTTTTCTGGGTACCAGAAAAAGTCTGGAGTAGAAACCTTGGCCTATCTGTTCTGCAGGAACATGCTCTATTGCCCTCATAATGAGCAGGGAAAGGACTTTCTTTTTTGCCTCTGTCCACTAGTTTGGAGGAAGATCTGGGAACCCTTTTGGGGTTGGGAGAGTGTGGAAAGAAAATGTGTATCCCTGGGACACTATGTTGAGGACCCAGCAGTCATTGAAAATGGTGGCCCAGGTGCTTGTGTGGAAGTAGAGTTTTCATCCTAGGGGCAAATGCAGGTGGGCAGAGGGAGAGGGTGGAAGTGGAGAGTCATTGTGACGTCTTACCATGAGGGGGTGGCTTTGCACTCCCTGGTTTAGAAGTGGAGGAACTCCATTGCTTTGATTTCTGCATTCCCTGTGGCTGCTGTCTGGGGGTCTGTTTCCCCGGGGTCTGGGCTAAAATGACTTGGAGGGGACAGGAAAGGACCAGTGCTTAGAGGGGCAATGCCTACTGAACCTGGGTGGCTGTACCCATAGGAAATCCTTAACTGTCTGCATAGATTTAGCTTTTTCTTCCATCTTTTTAAGACCTCTTCTGCCTTGATGCCAAATAAATTGTCTTTGTGCAAGGGTGCATCCAATAATTTAGATTTGACATGGTCTGGCAAGGGCTGTTCCTTAAGCCAAGCATGCCTTTTAAGGACAGAACTTGTGACTGCTGCCCTGCAAGAAGCTTCTAGGGCATCAAAACCACAGTGTAAGGTGTGCTTAGTTACTTGACTTGCAGAGTGCAGTAACTCTTGTAACTCTTTATTTTCTGCACAAGCAGGGAAGGGTGAAATGTTTTTCTTGAGGTGTTCCATGGTATGTTGCTGAAACTTTAGCATATGGAACTGACAATTTAGTGCTCTGATACCAAGAGTAGCTGAGGTGTATACTTTTTTACCCCATCTGTCTAGTGCTTGGGAATCCTTATCTGAGGAGGTGGGATTCTTAGCAGAAGTTGCCTTAATTCCTTTAGGCCCTTGAGAAATAACCTCAAGGTTAGAAGTAGGATTTTTGAAAAGAAATTTGTGTGAGTCAGGGACTCTGTAGTGCCTGTGAGGTTTTCTGTGAGCAGGAGGGAGGGTGTCAGGAGTCAAACTAGATTCCAAGAAAACATCGTCCACAACATCCAGGACTGGGGGAATGACCAGGGGTCTGTGCTCTGGAAGATCTAAGAATTCTCTGAGTCTCTTTTTAGACTGAGGATAGTCCTGACATTCCCATTGGAAATGCTCCCTTAAAGTATGAAGGGTTTCCTCAAAGGAAAAATCCTCGGGTGGAGAGGCTGAAGGAATGGATTCCTCTGCATCAGAATCCTCATTATTTGAGAGGGGTTGCATGTCTTCATATTCAGATGCATCAGAGTCACTAGACTCCTGTTCAGACAAAACTACTGGGGAACAATCTCTTTTTCTTTTGGAAGGGGTAGCTTGGCTTCCCCTGATCAGCATTATAAGGTCTTCCGCCATTTTAAGCATTTGAGACCGAGGCAGGGAAGCAAGTGTCTGAGATTGGGTTGTTAGTTTCTTGGGCGTGGTTCATATCCTGGGCCTTAGAAACTCAGTATTTTTCAAAAGAAGTCGTCAGTTTGTATCGAGAATCAGTAGTTCAAAGTACTTCCTCAGAAGCCGGTGCCTGCTCAGCGGCTCCGGACCCATCCAAGGTAGAGACAACTGCAAGTTCCTTAGTCGAAGAAGAGTTTTGTGGCATACCGGACTCCAAAATGGTCTCAGTAGAAGCCTGTGAATCCACAGAAGCAGGCATCAGGGGCTGTGACAGCGCCTCACTGAGGACCAGAGAACTGACGACTAGCTTAACGGAAGCGTTGTCGGTAGCTTTGGACCTGTGCGGTCTGTCTCTGTCTTTATCCTTATGTTTTTTCAGAAGATCTGCTGTCAGATGGCTTACCGAAGCCATATCAGAATTTGAGGACTGAGCAAAAATATCTAGCTACAATAAGAGCCCGATGACGTATAGTTCTGGTGTTGAACAAAGCAAAAAAGCGACAGCGAGGGACGTTGTGGTCTGGGCCCAAGCAAGTGATGTAGTAAGAATGAAAGTCTCAGTGTGGTATTTGCTTTCCACGGGCGAGACAATTGTTAACTTTTTCTGACATTGGTTAGAGCAAGAAAAAAGGATCCCTAATGGGATACTTAGCTTTAGAAGACTTCAGCTTCAGTTCGGATTACGAAACTCAGGGAGCGGCTGACCGGCACTCGTGCGAACTGCTTCTGCTTCGGGCTCCTCAGCAAGAAAGATTGATGTAATGGCATCGGCTGCCTTACTTTATACTACTGACAACCTGACATCAGTCCTGAAGCGACAGCAACCGACGCAGAAATACTAAGCCTCTGGTATTCGGGCCGGCCGAAGGCTACTCTGGCAGGGATGACCCAAATGTGATGACTGCAACAGTGAAAAATGAAGAACATCACAGAAGGCATTATAAGAGATCTGGGAACACAGATTGACAGCAACCTCTCTTCTGACCACCACATTGCCACTGTGGTCAGAAAGCCCTTCTGTGTGGCACATCTCATTATTAAGGGTTTTGCATCCAGGAAGAAAGAGATCATTGTCTCTCTCTCTCTCTTTCTCTCTCTCTCTCTACTCTTCCTTCATTAGGCCAGTCATCGAGTACAATGCCCCATTTGGCATCTACCTCACTAGACACCTGCAACAACTGGAGAGGTCGCAAAAGTACCTCACAAAGAGGATCCTAGGCCTTAAACACTTGTCCTATATGGACAGACTCAAAAAAAACTCCAACTATTCTCTGTCTCACATCGCCTACTTAGAGGCGATCTCTGCTTGACTTACAAAGCCATGTCTGACCCAGCTCTGTTAGAAATACTATATCTAAAGAAATCCCTCCACACTACATGCTCCAGCGACCTCAACCTCATTACCACAATCAACAGAACAAGCTGGAGGGACAGGTTTATAACCCAGAGATTGCCCATGTTATGGAATACACTTCCCATACATGTCAAATAGAGCACCTCACTGGCTCTCTTCAAGAGAAATCTTGATAAGTGGATGGAAAATAGAAAATTCACCCTGGGGATCACTTCAGTAGCTCTACTCGACAGAAGCACTGGGAACTAAGGTCGGGTGGCATGATACCAGGGTAATCCTATGGGCTAGGCTTGTAAAGGCTCCAGGGCCATTAGCCTAGTACACACCTATGAACCTATGAACCTATATGAACTAGGAAATACAATGTAGCTGAACCTAGTGCCATTTTGCCTTCCCAGTACCCACCCTTGCACCTTTTTCAAAGAGGGCTAGTTCAGTCAAGCCAGTGGTGAATTTGTGAATACCGTTCCAGTCATCTAGTTCCTGTTTGAAGCAATATAAATGCATTGCATTACTTAATTTGTAGTAGCAATCTATTTCTGAGGTGAGGAAGGCATTGCACAATGCATCTTTCAGTCCGCTATGTTTTATTTATTTGCTATTGCCAGTTTAGCTATCTGGGCCTATATTTAGTGGGATTGCTTAATTTATGAAGATACAAGAGATTCTGCACAGCAGGGTCCCTATTGGCATGGAAGACAACGCAAAGACCACCTTTCAGGAGTCTATAGAACAGTGAATAAAGGGATCATTTTTAAAGTCTTTTCTGGTAACTTAGGGTTCTAAAGCCAGCAAACTTTTTTTAGTTAGGAACCTATGGGGTCTTCCCAATTGTTTGATATGTCTAGTGAGGTACATCCTAAGGAATGCATTGTATTATATGATTGGAATAATCAATGCAGAATGTACGGGGCAATAACTTCTTTATATCTAAAAGATAGTCCTCCTTTGGTCAATTGTGCTAAGCAGAAGGACTTCCTGACCACTATAACAAAACAATGATCAAAGGAATATAAAGTATCAATCCATGTTCCAAAGTCTCTAACTCCTCTTATTCTGAAGTGGGCTGATGTCTGTACTATAAGCTGGGAAAGAGAGAGGTTTGTCTACTCAGCATGACAGTATTGCACTTTTTTCACATTTAAATTACTTTTAAAATATTGCAGAGCTACATCCAAGCAAACCAGGTATTACAAATATAAGTTCATTTTGGAGAGCTAGTCATCGACATCCTTGGATAACTAAAGATCTTATTTTCTGATCTGGAAATCTGAAAAGCAGATGCCAAACAACAGAGGCCCCAAACCCTGCTGAGCAACATTCATCACTGTCATATTCCCCAAGGAAGTAAGTACCCACCACCCTCACTGTGTGGATTCTATCATTTAGCCAATTTGTTATCCATCTTACTGCATGGGCAGCCACGGTGGTGCAGCGGTTAGCGTTACCACCTCACAGCAAGAGGTTCTCTGGTTCAATCTTCGGCTGGGGGTGTCTTCTGTGCGGCATCTGTATGTCCTCCCTGTGGTCGTGTGGGTTTCCTTCAGGTGCTCCGGTTTCCTCCCACATCCCAAAGACATGCTGTAGGTGAATTGGATACTCTAAATTGGCCCTATGCATGAGTGTGTGCATGTGTGTGCCTTCTGTGGAAGGTTGGGCGCCAGGCTGGCAACTCGACACCGTAAAACTACAGTGCCAATCATGAGCAGACAGGTGATCCACTGTGGCGACCCCTAATCGGGAAAAGCCGAAAGAAGAGGAAGAAGAAGTTATCCATCTTACTGCATAGGGATCTATTTGAAATGTGTTTAGCTTGTTTATTATTCTAGCATGAGGAATGGTATCAAATGCTTTGACCAGGTTGAGGTCTGCTGTGTGTACAGCATGACCTTTGTTACTGGCCTGTGATACCCTTTCAAAAAAATTAAACAGATTCATTAGACAGGAACTACCCCTGACAAAGCCAAACTGCTGTGGAACTACCCCTGACAAAGCCAAACTGCTGTGGGTCAAGCCTAATAAGATTTTTAATATATTAGTTAATCAAGTTAGTTGTAATATGTTCCATGGCTTTGCAGATGAGACTTGTCATACTGAATATATATAATTTCTGAGGTCAGTGGTGGGGCTACCCTTGTGGCTAGGTTCAGGTTGAATAACGTAAGAAGCAGATTTGCTAGTGCATGTTTAGTACTATTTATTAAGCAGATCAGGTGTATTGTCAGGTCCCTTAGAGGATGTATGTACTTTTAGTCTTTGAAAACACCTTAAGTTCTTTAGTGATGATGGGTCTTGCTTAATTCCCAACCTCTTAGTACACAAAATCTGGACAAAGCCAAAAATAATGGGGGGGGGACAAAGGCCCAAACAAAATGGCACACTTTAAATATTGCTCTTACAAACGTAAAAAGTTGTTAGAATAAAAGGTTTTGCATTACCATGCATTTTTTTTGAAGACTGTGAAGCCTAAAACTCAGATATCTGTCCTTATTTAGTGAATTCAGTCCTCACTGATTTGCCAGAAAACTGCAATTTTTATGAGGAATAGACAAAAAACATGAGGCTAAAATCTGGGTATTCTGCGAAAACCTGGAGAATTGAGAGATCTGGGGGCCTGAGATCTTTAGGAATAAGTGGACTTTGGATAGCTCTGTCCAGGGTGAAGTTTGCACTGAGTTTGTTTGCTTGCATGTTGGCAATGTCCATTGGATCTGAATGGCTAAAAAATTTGAATCGCCAGATTTGCTACCAGCTCCAAATCTCATTCCCACCACTGTCATTCCTTACTTGCTCTACAATGGCTTGAGGTCACCAGTCTATTACATTTCCACCAAATCAACCTAGCCCATAAAATTCTTTACTATCCAGAAAACAACCCTGCCCTATCTGCACTACTAAACTTCTACACTTCAAAAAGACAACTACACTCCACCAATAAAGCCCTGATTGAAAAAGTCCCATGCAAAAATAGCTCCGGTGAATCTCTCTTCCCTAACAGAGTTGCTAACGTCTTCCTCCTGATATTAGATTACAAAATAATACTTTCACTTTCAAGAAACTACTGAAATCACACCTTCTCACCAACCGACTATGTAACTGCAATGCCCCGCCTTAAACCCTCACTATATAGTAGCAATACTGCTTAGTTAAGCCACTCATCCTTTGTGTCACACTCAACATGGTCACGCCTTTTAAATTCTTATGAATGCTGCTTGTAAATATGTAAATATGTAAATAGCTTACTCATATTCTTCTATGGCTGACTTATGCTCTACTTAGCTACTAGTCATGTATCTCATGTGTTCTATTTCTCTTTGTAACATTGCTACACCTTGTATTACAATGTTAACAATTCTGTAACTTGTTACTGTTTAACTATTGTAACTACTGTACTTGTGGAGCTTTTCTCCCTGGGCTTCCACTGAAAACGGACACCAGCTGTCCAGTCGGACAATCCATAGGTTCATAGGTTGGTACTAGGCTATCAGCCCTAGGGCCTATACAAGCCTAGCCATAACAATTCCCTGGCTATTTATTCCCACACTGTTTACTTCCCTGTACCCCTGTCTAGCAGGTCAACTGACGTGAATCCCGGTAAACAAATGTCAAAAATAAATAAATAAATGTACTGAGCAACACTGGGTGTTATTTTTAAGTTTTCTGACTTAGCTACACAACGATTTGAAATTATACGTAGTTTCTGATGCTAGCCTAAGTTCATGGTCTGCCTTCGTTTTCCTAATGGTACTTTTAAATTCTTTGACAATTCCATGATGTTATCCTTGATATGAGGGTCATTTTTTTCTATAAAGGAGTTTTTCCTCTTTTGCTGAATAGTTTATTTATGTTTGTAGACCATCAGGATGGTTTGCACTTAAACTTGCCATTATATTTAAATTTAGTTGGGACTTGCCAAATTTATACATTTATCTAGGTGAGCATTGAATTGTTTGTATAGCTACTTGCTGTATCAGTATCTTGAGTGATACTGTTATACATACATTTGGAGACTTCATCATAGAATTGGAGAAGATTTGTACATTTGGCATCCCTGAATTCCATGGCCTTGGCATTGGCAATCAATTCGTTTTGAGATTTTAAAGGTGAATGTTACCAGTTTATAATCAGACAACCAGCGAAAGGTACATACAGATGTTATATTTTTAAAAACCATGTCTAGATAATTTGACCTCTAGTGGGGTATTTGACTATCAAGTCTAGGGAGTTTTTGTTAATAAAATCTAGGAATTCTTTATCCTACATTTCAAATATAGGCCTTCTAGTTTATCGAGGGGTAGTTAAAGTCTCACAAAATAATAGTATTTTTGCTTAAGGGACATTTTTCAAGTCTATCTAAGATGTTAAGTTGATTTTCTGGGCACATAGAGGGAGTACTCTAACAGGCTGTGAACTGATAATTGGTCCTAGCCAATATGCAGTAGACTTAGAATGAGAAGTGCAAGCCATCCTTAGTGAAGCAAGAAGGGCTGTCCAGCATCGCATCCCAAACTGACACATACTAGACCCTCCCTTGAATGACACCAGCTATTTAGCCAATTGTTGAAGCCAATTGTCTTCTTTGTACTAATGCATCATTCTTGGAGAAGAAAGGATTCGGCTTAAGACCAATGTCTTACATGCATTTGTGACTTGCATGGAGAGTTCTGACATGTTTCTCTGCATTTCCCTAAGGGTTTTGCATGAAAGTGATTTACCCCCACATGGACCACTACAATGTCGCACCTGTATTTAAGTGTAAGGGCCTTAAGAATCCTTGAGATGTAAGATATTTGGTTCCTGAAAGACAGCTTACAGTCACCCTGTTCTTATCCAAATTAGTAACCTAGTATGAGCTGAATCACTGTGTCTGACTATGAAGTCACTGATCTTTGAGACATTTTTTTGTCATAGTAGTGGATCTGAGACGATTTATGTCCTGGTGTCTCTTTGCTGCAGATATGCCAGTCGGTCATGTGATGCATGTCTTTCATTGAGGCCAAGGTATAAAGTAATTTACTGTGTGTTTCAGTGGAGAGCTATGGAAGAGTGTGCTGCTCCCAAACTATTTTTTTTTTCAGGTGAGTTACCTCCATGTTATTTAAGTACTTGCATCTCTAACAACTGTAACTAGAACAGCAAAATAGCTTTTAAAGTAAAACAGATGAAAATGTTTGAAAAATAACACTTTTTATGCAGAAAACTGTAGATGACTTTAAGTGCAGATGAAAGCAAATACTTCCCTGCTTCTCTGA
>NC_056741.1:874855103-874885103 GCF_019279795.1 Protopterus annectens | reverse complement strand
CGTTATGTCTGACAAAAAACAATATTTCTGTCACCTACAAGACAAATATCAAAATAATCCCAAAAATTCTGGGCAAGTTTCAATCACCTCCTCCATCCAGGCAAATCCACTACCCCACACCAGAATCACTCATGGACAAAAATCCCAGTGAAATAGCTAACACCTTTAATTCCTTTTTACTGAGACCATCCAGTCCCTTGCTAGTCAGCTCACTTCACCCCTGTGGCTCCCACCCCAACTACCTACCCCACTCAAACTGCCTTTAATTTAAAACCCACCTCCACCTACTACATTCGTACCCTCCTAAAAAAACTTAAACCAACCACCCTAGCGGCTGACTTACTTCCAGCCAAATACTTACAAATAGCTTCTGATGCCATAGCCTACCCTGTATCAATCTTAATCAACCGGTCAATTGCTGAAGCCTCTATTCCCTCAATCTGGAAAATCTCGTATATCATTCCTCTCCACAAAGGAGGGTTATCCACTGCCACAACAAACTATAGACCCATAGCCATTCTCTCCCCCCTATCTAAAATTTTGGAACGCTGCATTCACAAGCAACTCATCACCCACCTCACACAAAATAACCTCCTGTCCAACACCCAACACGGTTTCCATACCCATCATAGCACAACCACGGCTCTCCTCTCCTTTGTTGATTCAATTAACCTCAACCGGAATAACAAACTAATTTCCTCTGCGCTCTTTCTAGACCTATCGAAAGCCTTCGATATGGTCAACCACAACCAGCTGCTCCATACATTGGAAACTTTTAATCTTAGCAAAACTACCATAAATTGGTTTAATGCATACCTCACAGGCAGAAAACAGGCGATACAGTGGCAAAACAAGATTTCAGACCTACTCCCCACGAACATCGGTGTCCCCCAAGGATCTATTCTCGGTCCCCTTCTTTTCTCCGTCTTTATTAATGGTCTACACTCTATCCTCCCAAAGCCACCTGCATACAATATGCAGATGACTCCACTCTTATCTGCTCGGACGACTCTCTCACCAAACTCCAAGTCACAACCCAAAACTGCTTTTCTATTGTCGAAAAATGGTTCTCAGATCTAAAACTCCTACTTAATCCAACTAAAACCAAATTGCTCCTATTCTACCCTCCCCAGCGACTTCTTATGGCACGGAACCTCCCCATACCCCCACCTCAACCTTCATTGTGTCCTCTAATAACGGTACCAAAATTTATCCTGTCACCCACACTAAACTACTTGGAGTGACAATTGACCACAAACTGAGATTCGACATCCATGTAAACCAGGCCATTAAATCACTTAACAAGAAACTTGGGTCCATGTATAAAATAAAGAAATTTTTAAACCCCACACCAAACTAACCATTGCCCGTACTCCACCTCCTACCCACACTCCTCTATGCCTCCCCAATATTCTCCTTCCTTCACAAGAAAGAGCTTAATAAACTATCCACTACCTATAACCACATAGCTAGATTCATTACGGACTACCCTACCGCACCCATCACTGCCTAAATCTAAAAACACTGGGATGGCTAGAATTGCCCAACATCCTCAAATTTAACCAACTTACAGAGGCATTCAAAATCATAAAACACCCTGAAAAACTCCCTCACTGAACAATATACTTACCCCTACTCTAATCTAACATCCCTAAGGTCATCCAAAAGTATTCAAGTATTAACTATTAAATCTACTAACTCGGTGGTGATGCACTGTACGCCAATTCCATTGGCAAAAACTGGAATGCTCTCCCCAACAACCTTAGACTTATACCCACTCTCCACCAATTCAAAATACAACTTGAACTCTATTAAAATCTCAATGGCTATGTCCATGCTCTAATCCAGACTAATAGCTCAGGCTCCCAACTCAACCCGGCCTACATAGGCCTCCATCCAGCCCTTAACTTAAGGGTCCACTATTAAGCCCTAATTACTCATCTTTACTAACTTATATCACTAATTGAATTTTTCTTTTTACCTACTGTTATATTTTTGTATTTTTAATGTTGCCTGTCTCAATTTCCTAGCTTATGTCACTATATTTTTATATTTTATATTTTTTATGTACCTCTGTGCTTTGGAGCTTTTCTCCCCGGGTCTCCACTGAAAATGGATATGTATCCAGTTGGACTAACCCGGTCAACAAATGTAAAATAAAAAATAAATAAAATAAAATATATATGTGTGTGTGTGTGTGTGTGTGTGTGTATGTATATATATATATATATATATATATATATATATATGTATAGAGTCATGGAGGCTATATATATAATCTACCTTTTTATGTTTTTGCATGAGGGCAAGCCCCTTTTCACCCCGCACACCCCTACAAATAATATCTCAACTCCAAGATCCGCTACAGTGAGGAAAAAGGTAAAATTCCTGATCCTCACTGTACTGCAATCTCCATTCAAAATAAATATCTAGTATAGGTTCATAGGTTCATACTAGGCTATCTGCCCTAGGGCATTTATAATCCTAGCCAGAGTGTGTTTGGCTTTCGCCACCCATTTTAAATTAATTTTGCTATGCCCTTTTTCGAGGTTAGTATACTGTGCCTCTGTCTAACAGTGACACAGAAGTGATACCCGGGGTAAACCTACGATCTCCCATCCACTCATCAAGATTCCTCTTGAAGAGAGTCAATGAGGGACTCTGCCTAACCTGGACTGGGATTTTATTCCAGAGGGAAGGGAGCCTCTGGGTTATGAATCTGTCCCTCCAGCATGTCCTATTTATTTCATTGCTGAGGTTCAAGTCTCTCGAGCGCGTAGCTCGATGGGATTTGGATTTTCTGAGGTGCAGCATGTCCATTAATTCCGGGTTGGACATGGCTTTATAAGTCAGGCACAGATCACCTCTGAGCAGGCGGTATGCCACTGAGTAGAGCTGGAGTTTCTTTAACCGGGCAGCATATGGCATCTGTTTGAGCCCTGTGATCCTCTTGGTGAGGTACTTTTGGGGTCTTTCCAGTTGCTGCAGGTGTCTGGTACGGTACATCCCAAAAGGGGCATTGTACTCAATTATGGGCCTGATGAGGGATGAGTAAAGAGGCATGATGACCTCCCCTGATCTAGATGTGAATCCCTTCATGATTAGGTGGGCTATATAAAATGTTTTTCTAACCACTTTGGCCACGTGGTTATCAAATGAGAGATTGCTATCAACTTGGGTCCCCAGGTCCCTAATTACTTCTTCTGTACTTAATGGATTACCACCTATGTGGTAATTTGTGGGCACTTTGTTTTTGCCAAAGGGGATGACTATACACTTTTTGGCGTTTAGCTTGAGGCCATGGCTCTGGCACCAGTTGTCTGTTTCTATGAGGTCCTTTTGGAGGATGCTTGTGTCGGCTGGAGAGTCGATTATGGCGCCCAGTTTGCAGTCATCTGCGAACTTAGTCAGCCACAGTCCTTCCGTGTTGGCCTGTTCCTCCGAGAAATATATACCGAACAAGAGATGTCCCAGGACTGAGCCTTGGGGGACGCCACTTGTAACTGGTTTGGAGTCTGACATGTCTCCAGCAATTCTAACCATGTGGGTTCTGTCCTTGAGCCAGTTTGCAACCCATCTAGTGACATAGGGGTTTATATTTAAGCTGGTGAGCTTATCTATAATTCCCGAGTAGGGTATTGTATCGAAGGCTTTTGCGAGGTCCAGGTAGGCTGTGTGGACCACCTTCCCCTCATCAATGGCCTTGGTGACTGTTTCAAAGAAATCAACCAGGTTTAAGAGGCAGGATCTGCCCTTAACAAAGCCGAACTGGGTAGGATCCAGTGTCTGTAGGTCCCCAATATCTTTATTTATGAGGTCCATGATGATCCTTTCCATAGCTTTGCAGACCAAGCTAGTCAGGCTTATGGGGCGATAGTTTCCAGGATCCGTTGAGGCACCACCTTTGTGGAGAGGGACCACTGTTGCTGTACGCCACTCTTTGGGTACATATCCTGTAGTAAGGCTGAGATTGAACAGTAGTTTTATGTTTGGGTTTAGCTCTTCTTGGAGTTCATGTAGGACGCGGCCCGGGACACCGTCTGGTCCCATTGATGCTGTGTTTTTTGCTTTGGAGAGGGCAGCTCTTACCTGAGCATATGAGATGTCAGGGGGGCAGCACTCTGCTGGGATAAATATTTGCCATTTTGGTGGGGAGGGGGGGAGAAGTTTGCGCTGAACCTGTCAGCTAGGATGTTGGCAATGTCTTTGGGTTCGGTGTATTTTTTGTCATTTTGGACTAATTCTGAGCATATCTGGGAATTCTCACCCAGGTTCCTAACATAACTAAAGAAAGCCTTGTGATTATCCTTAGTGTCCTGTGCAATTTTTCTCCCGAAGCTGGCCTTAGACGATTTTATGAGTGCTCGTAGTTTTTTGCTAATACTGATCAGAGATGCCTTCCCTTTTTGGGATTTTGCTCTATCATGTAGTAGCTTCCTCCTTCTATTGTATAGTTTGTTTATGGCTGGGGTCCACCAGACAGGACGTCTGCCTTTGGAGGATTGGGTCTTGGTTTTATTTGGGATTGCATGATCCATGCATTCCTGAAGGTGTTCATAGAATGCGTTTATAAAGGATTCTGCGGTCTGGGCCATATTTTTCACAGGCCCTGGGGCTTTGAAGGATTCCACCTTGGTTTTGAGGAGTGTGAAATTTGCTTTAGAGAAGTTTTTCACTGTGGTTTTCAGGGCAGGGGGTAGAGTCGGGATGTGAATATCCAGTGAGATTCATTTATGGTCTGATCTTACCAGTGAGGGATACACTTCTGGTCTGGAGCATAGAGTCCCCATGTTGGTGATGATCAGGTCCAGTATGTTTTCCCCTCTTGTGGGAGTGGTAACAAGTTGTTCCATAGCATTTGAGTTTATAAATTCTAGGAACCTTTGGGCTAGGGTGTTGGAGCTAGAGTAATGCTCCCAGTCTATGTTTGGGTAGTTGAAGTCGCCCAATATAATGGTGTTTGGAGAGACCTTCATATTTTCCAGTGTTCTCAGGAAGGCCGAGTGGGGTTCCTGGGTTTGTGAGGGTGGTCTGTAGCAGGCTATAAACTGGAAGGCAGTTTTACCCACTGTTAGTTGCACATGGATAGTCTCTGATGCTTTGTGTTGTGCCACCAACCTGGAGGTGTGGTTATCTTTGACGAATATTGATACTCCCCCTCCTTTTGTAGTACGGTCCAAGTTTTGGGGCCGAAAAGCATGGTATGAGGTATAACCTGGTAGTGCTGGGGTGCTCTCGGGAGCCTTGAACCAGGTTTCTGTTACTGCACAGATATCGATGTTCTCCATGCTAAGGAGAGTTTCGAGTGCGTGCATCTTGAGGTTTAGACTTCTGGCATTGAGTAGCATTACTCTTAGTTTCTTATCCCTTGTGATACCTATGGAGGTGGGTTTGTTTTTTGAGCCTTGCCTAAAAAAGGCACTATGGGGGTAGCAAGAGCCTTTGCCAATATCCGAAAGCCCAGGGGTGACAGGTGCAAGCCGTCCCTAGTGAAGTATTGTGGCTTGTCGAGCATGTCATCCCAGGCTGACAGGCATTGGATCCCCTTTGAATGACACCAATACTTAAGCCAATTGTTGAAATTGATCATCTTGTCTTCATATTGTGGCATCATTCTTGGTGAGGGTAAGATGCTACTCAAGGTCAGGGTCATACCGGCCTGGGCTACATGCTCAGAGAGCTCCTCTATGTCTCTTTTCATGTAGTCAAGGGAGGTACGTCTCAGGTCATTCACACCAGCATGGACAATGACTGAGTCATATTTGTACTTGCCTTGGAGTGACCTGAGTGCTTGTGTTATGTGGCAGATCCTAGCGCCCGACAGGCAGCTCACCGTGACCTTCTCCTTGTTCAGCCTGGTGAGCGGGACGTCAGTGTGCCTGACGATAGAGTCACCTATTACAAGTGTATCAGGTGTGTTGTTTAGTCTTAAGGGCTGTGACTGTTCGGCACACTGGCTTTGTGAGATATGTGTTGCACGTGTTTTGTTTTGGGGTAGCGGCTGCTTGGGTGTCTGCTTTGGAGGTCTCTGCTGCTTCGGCAGATCTTTATTTAGAGCCTCCCAAGTATGTTTTTGTGTGATTATGTGTTTGGTTTGCTGTCGTGGTAGGTCTGTTTGAGACTGGAATTGTAGTGAGTGTGGTTTCCTTCTCCTCCTGACTGGTTATGCCAGTACTGAGTTGAGAGAGCTTAGCCTCCAGTTTGGCTATATGGCTGCATCTCTCACATGTGTTGGAATTTGTTGGGAGGAGGAGAGGGTTGTTTGTGTACATGAGGCAGTTGTAACATTGCCTCAAGATTCCCAGATTCACCAGCTAGACCGGAGAGGAGATTGACAACTGACCTTTGGACATGCTAAAATAGTATTGGGAATTCCTTTATAATTGAAAAAAAAGGGCCAAAGGGGAACGAGGTACTCAAGAGGAGTTTGTGTATGATCTTCTAAGTTTCGATCTTGTGCACTATTATTCTTCTAAGCATTCAATGTTCTCTTCTTGTTGATTTCAGATTTGGTATTGTGTAAATTCGATAAAGTTAAGTAGACCCAGATATATATGTATATATATATATATATATATATATATGTATGCTATAAAATATGGGAACTCTCAGAAGTCCTGTGGCAAGCATGACTCAGTCCAGGCTGGTATAGACATTGCAATGTCAGTAGGAGGCCTGAAAGCACTATAGCCAAAGGCTGAAGGAATCAGTGGATGAGGCATCTCTGTTAACTGATGGAAGGGAAGAAGTAGTCAGAGTTGTGTAACATTAAACAGTAAATGTAGCTGGTGCTAGGATCTAACATTGGGTGAGCTGACATCAGGAAACTAGTGCTGGCAGGGTGTTCAAACAGAGTATCCAGGAATTGTCCACACTGGGATCTCCAGTACTAAAACAAACATTGCCAAAAGTATCGGTGCCAGGGCATATATGGTGTCAAGAAAAGTGATGCTGAATGCTGGGATACTATCAGTACTGGCATCAGAAGGTGAAAAGTTGTCACTGTATGGTTTGTAAGGGACTCTGCTGAAACATGCATCAGGATACAGAGGCAGTGAATGCATAGGTGCCTGTAATCTGTGTAGTAGCAGTATCAGGTGGATTATTACAGGCTATTATGATTGAACCAACAGAATTGGAGATCTCGCTGCCAGTGAAAAACACGTTCCTGAGTAAGATGAAAAGTTTCCCAGTGCCCCAAATCAAGGGGCATGACAACAGCAGAGGTCAGTCTCATATAAGCAATAATAGAGAGAAATAATTAGACAGTCCATCATTGAGAAAGCAGAAATAGGTAGAACCCTAGGTTTAGAGGGGGAAATGGCCTCCACAACCAAAAATGATAAGAATGTGGTCAGAAGCCCTACCTAATCCCCTTAAAATCACATATAGAGATTCCTTAACAATAATCATAGGGGCAGAACTGCCCTCCATGTAAGTTGCATCTGAAGGTACAGAGGAAGGAGTGGAAAGGCCTTTTTTTTTTGAAAAATAGCTTTAAGCTTCATTAAGCTACACTAAGAAATGGATTTATGTACTTTAACAGAAGAAACGGCAGTGTCACTGAGTGATGGAAGAGCAGAAAAGGCCTACTACTTAAATGGCAGTATCACTGAGTGTTGGAAGAGCAGAAAAGGCTTACTTCATCAAGTAGTTTTGGGACTTCTTAGGGTCATAGGTTGGTACTAGGCTATCAGCCCTAGGGCCTATACAAGCCTAGCCATAACAATTCCCTGGCTATTTCTTCCCTGAATATTTACTTCCCTGGTCCCCTGTCTAGCAGGGTGACTGACGTGATCCCCTGGTGAATTTCCTATCTCCCATCCAATCATCCAGGTTCCTTTTAAAGAGGGGCAAAGAGGCGCTCTGCTTGACATGTATGGGCAGTCTATTCCAGAGAACGGGGAGTCTCTGGGTCAGGAACCTATCCTTTCAGCATGTTTTGTTCATTGTGATGACCAGGTTTAGATCCCTGGAGCATGTGGCTCTGAGTGACTGGGATTTCTTTAAGTGTAGCAATAGCTCTGGGTTTGACATGGCCTTGCATGTTAAGCAGAGATTGCCTCTTAGTAGGTGATACGCGACAGAGTATAGCTGGAGTTTTTTTAGACGGTCAGCATAGGGCATCAGCTTTAGGCCTGTGATTCTTTTAGTGAGGTATTTCTTTGGCCTTTCCAGCTGTTGCAGGTGTCTTGTGAGGTACATACCAAATGGGGCATTGTACTCAATAATGGGTCTAATGAGGGATGAGCACAGTGGGACAATGACCTCCTTTTTCTGGATGAAAAGCCCTTAATGATGAGGCATGCCACATAGAAGGATTTCCATCTTGACTGTTGTGGTGATGTGGTTATCGAAGGTGAGACCACTGTCCACCTGTGTCCCTAAGTCCCTTATCACACTTTCGGTGTTTAGTGTACTGCCACTTATGTGGTAATTCATGGGTACATAGTTTTTCCTAAAGGGGATAACTATACATTTCTTATGATGTCTTCTAATGTCACCTGATTAAGATCCACTAAGAAGGAGCAGGGAGAGGGAATATACGGCTATCCTAAACAAATTTCAAAACAAATGTGCTTCTGTTCTCAGGTAGAATGGCCCCACCCCAGGCGCATTTCCTAAGCAACAGTTTTGTTAAAACATTTTGAGACAGGAATAGATTAAAATAGTTCATGAACAATCAAAAGATTTCCAACTGAGAAAAGTACAGCAAGAAAACACAAACAGGAAAAAAAGAGTGTGGTATTAAAGAAAAGTCTACAGTCACTCATACCATAGAAAGAAGAACTCTTCCAAGAAAATAATTTTTGATCAAAAAAAGGTAGCCTGGGGTCATTTCTTCAACCATAGTACCAGTGCAATGAAGAAGAACTAAACAGTGTGAGAAGAGCAATGCATAATGAAAAGGAAGAGGGTTCCAGGCAGGTTGGGAAAGTTATATCAGCTGAGTCGTCCACATACCTGTCATGTTTCTCTTATCGGGTTATCAAATATGCGCCTTCTCTTATCATATCAAATGCTACAAAAATGAAGCTCAGTGGAGATAATTCTCTTGTGACGATACACAAGGTACTCTGCCAAATTAAAATCAGTGTTAAAAAAAGAAAGAGCTGGGAGAAATCACACATAATTCCTTTTTAAATACAAACACTCCTGGCACATCTTCAGATTGCCATCAAAGTAAGGTAAGGAAGCAGTAAAAATGCAACATTTAAGCAAACAAAATGTGTACATAAGCATCAGTCAAAATGCACATTCAGTTTGAGTTTTATTAATTCTTACAAAACTCAATGTCATATAGGAGAGGAAGAAATTTAAAATATGTGTTGCTCTCTTTGTAAGTCAGTAGAAGCAATGTCCATGGATCTGATATGAGGTCCAATAAACAATGCACTTGTTGGTTACAAATATTTTATATTATAAGACATAGCTGTAAACCAAGCACATTGCATGTAGGATAAAAAAAGAAAAAGCTTAAAAGTAGAGTGATACAACACTTTTCTGATAGCTTGTCTTATAACTAAGATTGTCTAGGCCCATAATCATTATGGTCACTTGCTCAAAAACATGCATTGCTTTAGACATGTATTTTTGTGTATAGAAGGCTAAACAAGAATTACGTGAAATAATAAAACACTCTAATATAGTGAATATAAAATGGGATGATGTAACAGACAGAAAAAGGCAAAATTAAGACAAGCTCCTAAGTGGAAAACCACTAGCCCAGATGCAGTACCTAACAGTCTAAAGGCATTAATGTCTTTACACGAAGACTTAACCTTGAGTAAAAATTACTTATATGCATATCCCAGATAGACATCATCATGGATGACACCAGGAAAATGACACTCCACCTTAAGAGTGAACCTGCAAGCCATCTTAAGAACTACAGAGCAATAACGTGCCTTCCAACAATATATAAATTATATACTGAAACTGATGCAGACAAAGTTTATAGCCATCTAGGAAAAATCTATCATGGCAATAGAACAAAAAAGTAATAAAAAAGATATATGGAACAAGTGATCATTCATTGTTAAACAAAGCCATAACATAGTGCTGTAAATGGGAAGAATTTAAGTATAGCATGGATAGATTACAAAAATGCATTCAACAGCATCCCACATTCATGGATGACAGAATGCTTACAAACATAGAAGATACAGCCTACATTCATTAATTACATTGCAGTGACTATGAAATATTGGCAAACAACGTTTCAGTTAAGCTATAACAAAGGACACATTTTTATTCCAGGGATAAAAATTCAGATGAAGATATTCCAGGATGATTCTTTGTAGTTGCAGCTATTCTGTCTTACCCTTAACCCATTATACTGTTAGTTAAAAGACTAAGTTAAGGTTACAGCTTAGCTCCAAGAAATCATCCTTGTTCTAAGACATCTATCTCATCTGATTTTAAACTGTACAGTTCATCAGATGAGGATTTGCAATTGCAACTACAAATAGTTAAAACTTTCTCAGATGATACAAGAATGGCATTTGTTCTTGATAAATGTGCTAAAGTAACATTAATAAAAGGAAAGCTGAAGCAGTAAGAACACATTAACATGGGATAGGAATGTGATATAAAGGAACTTGAGCAGGAGGGAGTCTAGAAATATTTGGGAATAGAAAAAGCTTCTGTAATAAAACATGAACAAATGAGAGCAAAGCTCATTAAGGAATTCTTCAGAAGACTAAAACGGATATTAAAAACTGCCTTGACATCTGTGAATAAAGTCCAACCTATAAATCAGTTTGCTGTTCCTGTTCTGTATTACAGCTTTGGTGTGACTGACTGGTCCCAGACAGCAATGAATCAATTAGATAAGAAAAATAAATGATTCATTTATTTATTTATTTCAATTTGTTAACCGGGAAAGTCCATTGGGCCAAGGTAGCCCGTTTTCAATGGAGGCCCAAGGAGAAAAGCTCCAGACAGAAAGACAATATACAATGTATTAGTACAGCATATGAGAACAACAGTTTAACATTCAATATACAGCAAGGCAAGATTTTACATATCTTGAAATATATGAGCTGAGTCAATCACTTATAAGATAGTCGCAAAAACAATACATTTATGTTCATTTAATATACTACATGTATTTATGCAAAGGAATTTTAGAGCGATGAATTGAAGCGGTGGCAGAGATTAGAGTAGAATAGAATAGGGATAGGTATCAGGAATCAGGTAGGATGGGTACAGGAGCACTCCCAGAGGGAGAAGAGGTGAGAGTGGAGTAGGGTTTTAAAGGATGGTAGGTTAGGGGTAGTTCTAATGTAAGGGGGAATAGAGTGCCATAATCTGGCAAGGGAGAATGATAGTAGAAGTTGCCCTTATGCATGTAAAGGCTTGTAAAGTTCTAAGAGGTTCTGATTTGTGGATCTAAGTGTTCTATGTGACTGGTGAAGTTTTAGGGAAGAGGAGAGTGATGGACAGTTAGAAGGTTTGAAAATTATCTTGTGTGCTGTAGTTAGTTGAATGAAATTTAGGTAGCTTGGGAGTTCCAACCAATTTAGAGCATGTAGGGAGTTGCAATGGTGAGTAGAGGATTTGGATCCTGTGGCAAACTTTGAAATTTTGTTATAACATGACGAAAGTTTAGATTTTAGGGATGACTGGAGGTTAGAGAGTAGCGGAGCTCCATACAAAAGGGAGGGTAGGAGGTAGGTGGTAGACAGGAGTTGTCTAGAAGACAGAGAAAGGTAGTGTCTGTGTCAATAAAGCATACCAAGTTTTTGATGAGTCTTTTTAATATTGGTTTGTACGTGGATATAAAATTTTAGCTGGTCATCGATAAGAACGCCCAGAAGTTTTGTATGGGGAATTATTTCAATAGTTGTTTTGTTTAGGCTAAGTGTAGAGAAGGATGCTTTGTCAGCAGCAGTATGTCTAGAAGGGGTAAAGATCATTATTTTAGATTTGGAGGCATTTAGGGCTAGGTGATTGTCAAGCATCCAGGACTCAGTGGAGGAGAAGGCTTCTTGCATAAGGTTTATTAGTAAAGGAAGAGTTTTGGCTGAGCAGATGATAGTGGAGTTGTCTGCATATTGCACCAGTTTAGCATTGGGGATCTTTTGGTGGAAATCATTAATGAAAATGTTAAATAGTAAAGGACCCAAAATAGAGCCTTGGGGTACACCTGTTGGCGTGTGAAGGAAAGAGGAAGTGCAGTAGTTCCATTTTACAGCTTGTTCCCTGGCTGAGAGATAGCTGGAGAACCATTTGATAGATGAGGAGGAGAGATTAAGATGGGAGAGTTTAGAAAGTAGAAGCACATGAGAGACAGTGTCAAAAGCTTTAGATAAGTCGAAGAGGAGTGCAGAAACTATGTTCACGAGCAGAGTTAATGATTTCTAGGAACTAAAGAAGGGCAGTGGTGGTGCTATGTCATGGTATAAACCCGTGTTGGGTAGAAGTTAGGAGTTGGTTGTCCAGTAGGTAGGGTAATAGAGGTGAATACATTTTTCAAGTATCTTACAGATAGGGGATAGGATAGCAATAGTGCGAAAGTTGGAGATTGAACAGTTTGCGCCTCCTTTATGGAGGGGGGTGATGAAGGCTTTTTTCCAGAGGTGTGGTACATAGGACTCCTGAATGGAGCGATTGATTAGGATGCTGATTGGAAGGGCTATGCCATTAGCAGCTAGTTGAAGAAAGTTGGATGGAATGTCATCTGGTGCATTAGAGCAAGGTTTTAACTTTTGTAGGAGCTTTTATATAGTGTGGGTAGGAATGGATTTGAGAGTAAAAGGGGAGGACTTAGGGTTCATGGATGTTAAGTTTTTGTTATCAGTTAAGTTGGGGGGGATGTTGTTAGGGAAAGAAGAGGTGAGTTTGCTTATGGAGTCAATGAAAAGGAGTTAAATTGGGTAGCTAGATGGAGGTCTGGTGTGTCTGGGTCAGGGCAATGGTTCTCTTTTTTGCCTGTGGATAATATTGATGAAATACTATTCCAAAATTTTCTGGGGTTGGTTTTATGATTATTTTGAAGTTTAAGGTAGTAGGATTTGCGGTCAGTGGCTATTTGTTTTTTTACTTGATTTCGCAGTTGCTTGTATTCGGCAAGAGAATCGGGAGTCTTGCATTTTTGGTAGTATTTCCAGATTTTATCTTGGTGATGCATAAATAGTTTTGTGTCTTTAGTTAGCCAGTCTTTTGGTTCTACTGGGGGCGAAGTGGTTAAGTATATCAGTGAAAATTCTATTGAAATGTGAGACTGCGGCATCTAAAGGGAGGGACTTTAGAGGGTTCCAGTCTATCTGTTTTAAGGTATTAGAGAAAATTAGGGGGTTGAAGTTTTGCATGTTGCGGGTGGTAATGTGTCTGTGTTGAAAGAGGATGGTTGAGGGGGAATGGCATATGTAGGCAGGGAGATGGTCACTAAGGGAGTCTGTGAGAGTACCACTATCAGAAACTCGGTTTGGGTAGGAGACTAGTATCCAGTCAAGGATGCTACCTGTGGTGTAATCTTTATTTGGTCTAGTAGGGATTTTGATTAGCTGTGTGAATTGATATTGGTTGATGCTTTGAGAAGGGGTAGATGAGTCAATGGAAGACAAGTTTATGTTGACATCGCCTAGAATTATACTCTCACTATTTATGTTGGAAGTGAACCAGGCAAGAATATCTTCCAGTATAGGGATATTATATTGTTCATGCTTATCACGTGATACTACATGATAAAAAACAGTGTATACCAAGATTATACATCCCCCATTCTGAAGGAGGTATGGCTGTCCTCAAAATTGACTGCACGTTTAGGTCAGCAGTCGTAACACTGCAAACATATTTGCTGACCTCATCAAATCCAATCATAGTGAGTTCTGAAGTATGGAGAGAAGAAGTCTAAGAAGACTTCTTTGTTTACTTTAGCAGAAGCATTTTAGAACAGAGTGAGAATGGAACTCAAACCAGAAACAGACATAAATCAGACATCAACTGAAAGTTAAAAAAAGAAAGAATATAAAGAAAAGGAAAGAAAATTAGAAAGTCCACAAATATTACGGCAAGTATAGAAAACTCCTAGAACAACTACATGTTGACCAAGAGTTGTTGCAGGAATGGTTAAGGACAGGGAAATTTAAACCAAAAATTAAAAGGCTAATAAAGGTGGCCCAAGATAGTGGGCTAAATACACTCTGGTTAACAAAATCTATAGAAAAAGTGGGTGAAACAGATAAATACAGGCTTTGTAAAAGAGAAATGGAAACAACTGGACATCATGACTGATGGTCTGTATACTGCAAAGCACAATAATGCAGCAAGACTGTTGCACTGTGGGTTATGCAAACACTTCAGTACAGATGTAGCTGAGAAGCACTGGAAGCATGAATTGCAAAGCAGTATTGACAGTGATGGAATTCATATCACATGGGATCACCCAATACCAACTGTTCAAAAATAGATGGAAGAAAACCAGCTTTGGTAGTCCAAGAAAAAAAGACAAAAGTAGTGTTTGTCATTGAACCTGCTACAACCAGATATTATAGTGTCTTACAAAGAGTCACAAAGCTGACCAGGATTTGCAAGGAGAAATGAGAGCAATGTGGAAGAAAGATACTCATGACAGTTCTAGTTGTAGTAGGAAAAGCAGGGCTAATAAAAAAGAATTTACAGTCACAGTTAAGTATGCCACTGACACATGTTAACTCCCTGTGAACTGCAGGAGTCTATTCTAGGTACACTGCAGATGCTGTAAGAGCAGTCTTGGAAAACATCCAGGGCTGAAGCAATACTAATCTCATTAACTTGAATTGTACCCGAATTAAGGAATGGGGTCCATTCCCATCACAGTATTAAAACCCAAAATATTTGGAGAAATTAAAATATGATGGTAAGGATATCCTGAAAATCCCAGAATTTTCCTTATTAAAGCAGAATAATATAGAGATAAATAACCTAACTCATTTTCACTACTGTATAAGTCTTCATACAATCCAGCAAAAATCTGCATACATTTTCAGAAGTACACATTACCTGTGGTGATTCTTATCAGACATAAGAGTCCAGTGAATACTTTTTTGCAACAGCAGTAACAAGAATAAGTAGGTAGATTCCATGTAAACATGCATGGAAAACAAGCACATAGATTGCAGGAAAATACTGGAAATTCAGCTTACAGGCCCTTGGAAAATAGACTACTTTCGGAAGGTTGGTGAAGGTCTTGCCTCTCACTTGTCACAAATTATAATGTATGCCACCATTTTAGCTCTGTGATACTCTTTGCAATATAATAGGAAGGTGATTTTACACAGTGCTAAATCTAAATATATATAAATATATATAATCCATGAACTCATGACTAACTTATGATCCCAAAATTTACTGCATTTGAATCTATTATGATATACATTTCCAGTCTCAGGTTTTATCATGCCTCATACACTGTCCATTTGTCACACAGTGTACAACTCATTTCAGAGAACACAATTTGCATACCTCTCAACATCCAGATTTTCACAGAATGTCCAGGTTTTTGCCCTATATTGTTTGTTTGTTCCTCAATAAAATCTGTGGTTTTCTGGCAAATCACTGAAGACTGAAGTCATTAAATAATGCCATACATTTGAATTTCAGGCTTTATATCCCTCAGAAAATGCATACTAACACAAAACCTGTTGTTCTATCAACTTTCTGAGTTTATAGGAGCAATATTTAAAATCTTTCTCTATTTTTGGGCCCTTGTCCCCCCATTATTTTAGGCTTTGTCGAGATTTCTTGTGCTACTAGGTTGAGAGGTATGAGTCTGAAAGTCATAAGGAGGTGAACAGCGAATGTCAGACGTGTTAAAAAGAGCAAGCCTGCAAAAGCAGGCCATTTTTCCTAACATCCTTGTTGGGAAAGACAGGTAAATTATTGTTGATACAAAAGATTGCTGAATACTCTGAATCAAGTGAGTAACAAGTCCCAAAGCAGAAGGAATTCAAAGAGTTGTCACATCAAATTATTTTTTTATCCATGGGATAAGATAATTACTTCAGAGTAGAAAGATAAGACACAAGTGTACCGAGGCCTAATAAAAGTCTTTAATACCATTCTATAAAAACGACTATTAAATCAGTCAAATGAGAGACAAGCAAGACAAAAGGAAGGGCGCTGGATGTAAATTTCATTAAAGCAACAGCTGGATCTGTGGCACAGAGGGTTGGAGCCCTTACTGCATCCTAGGCTATGAGGATTTGTTTAGAAGCCCTGACAATGGAACAGCCAGGAAGGGAGGGAGTGGAAGGAAGGGATGTGACCCTCTGTCTTCTCACTGAAGGTGGGACGGTAGTGGAAGTTCAAGAAGTGCATAGTGAAGTGTGCCTTCTCCACTGAAGTCCAGGGAAACTACTTAGCTTCACAGGTAAATACTAGGTAATCCGAAGGCAGACTATTACAAGCCTAGCCAATTACCTGAGGCCAGAATCAAACCCTGTAACTTATATCTGTGAAGTGAAGATCATAACCATTTGTCATACCCCTCAGCTTCCCATACTTGAGGAAGAGCTGCTTACTGGCTATGTCCCTTGTAGAAATGAGAAATGACCAGTGTGGACAGCCCATTGCACATCTCCTTCCAGCTCTGCAAGCCACATGTTCACTGGGACCATAGGGCTAAATAAAAAAAAACTTGAACCACGCCCTAATGGCTGTCTAAATTACACCTCCTTCCAGTCAACCTTTTCCCAGTCATAAGAAATAAATGGTCTGATTTACTGGGAGGAACTAACGGTCAACAGGCAGTTGGGGGGGGTGTATAAAAAGTGTTAAAAATGTTTAATTAAAACACAATCAAGTTGGGGTATGTTTGTATATCACTAAATGTACATTGACAAGAATGGATGCTTTATTATTGGCCTGGGAGACAAAGCCAACCCTAGGCGTATTATTATTACTGCTGTTATTGTTGTTGTTGTTATTATTATTATTATTATTATTATTATTGTCCTGATTACTTGTTACTACAGGTTGTTGCACAACATTGAGGAACTATAGACAGCAGTGTAATTTAGGCACAAATCAAGTGATGGAGCACACAATGACAAATAGGATCTAAAACTAATAACATTGGTTAAGCTAAATGTAGTGAGGCAGTGAAATGATGCAGTATGGGAAGTAAATGGGGAGTAGCTGTACGCAGTGAGGGTGTCATCAACCATAGAGCAAATAGTATGTTCTCTATGTTACTCAGCACTAACAATAACTGATCAGTCAGGCAGTATTCCTCCTTTACTTATCACAAGGGAGGACTCCAACTCTTGTACTGTGTCTGTTTCAGATGACTATGCCTCCAGAAAGTTAGAGGCAGAGTAAAGCTAGTCCTGAGGAAGATATCTAAGATGAGACAGGATTGGCATCAAAAACCATTTGAGGAAAGACACTATACTGCTACAACCTGTCAAAGGGTGATATTACAGAGATATTTAAATATCACAGAGGTACAAAAATTATAAAACAAAAGTCAAACATTCTTAGGACAACATACTTAATTAAAAGCTTTGAGATGCTGTTAGGAAGCACTTCTTTACAAAAGAGTTATGAAGACCTGCAATGGAAGTGAAGATGACAAAAACAGTGGAACATGGACTGAAATGAAAATGGGGACTGGGGGAAGCTATAGATTTAGCATAGTCTAGTAGGATATGAGTTACTGATGAAAGCTTAACTTTCAAAATAAAAAGAAAGGAATGTTATGGAGGCTCTTACGGAAGTCTTGTAATTCTCTCTCAACATAATAATTTAACATCACAGAAACTATTTAAGAGAATGATAGTTTTTAGTCATGTATTTCAGACAATGATTTTAATGCATATTATGTGTTTAATACTAGTATTGTTGAAACTAAGTGTAAATTTATTCCAGTATTTAATAATGAAGGTGTGATGCAGTTTTATAAGATGTTAAATTATTCTGTTGAGAGAGAATTACAAGATTTCCGTAAGGGCCTCCATAACATTCCCTATAATCGCACAAAAAATGAATGGACAGCCCTGATGGCATTGAGAGAGAGACATGACTTCATATTTAAACCTGCTGATAAAGGTAATAAACTTGTTGTTTTACATATTTCACAATATCTTGATATGTGTTATGAACATCTACATGATAATAATGTGCATGAAAAAGTCCCCTTTTCTGCTTATTTAGTAGCTATACAAGAGTACGATGAACTGAATAATAAAGGTGTTAGATTAGGATATCTGTCTTCTGAAGATGTTAAAAAGAAATTCAAAGTTACAAATATTAATATTGCATATTTCTACTGTTTGCCTAAAGGTTACAAATGCTTCTAAGGACCTCCTGGTCGTCCCATTGTTTCAGGTAGAAATTATTTTTTGATAATTTAGGACATTTACTGCATCATTTATTAATTCCTAAAGTTACCTTATTACCTGCATATGTAAAATATGTTTTTGATTTTATAGATAAGATAGAGAATGTACAATGGAATGACAAAATGTATTGGATTATAATGGATGTGAAGTTTGTATACAAGTATTGAACACACTTTTGGGCTGGAATCTCTCAGGTTCTTTTTAGGTGATTGTCCAGCCACTGAATATATTATTGAATTGATTATTTTTGTTTAACAAAAAATTTTTTTGAGTTTAATGGGAGAGATTTTTCACCAGAAACAAGATACGGCTATGGAGGTGGCTTTTGCCCCCTCATATGCAAATTTAAGCATGGGTCTCTTTGAATTGGAGTATATTTATAGATCAGAATTTTATTGTTAGCATGTTATAAAATACTGTAGATTTAATGATGACATTTTTTATGTGAGGGAGGTGAAAATAAAATAAATGAGTTTATTGATGGTTTGCAAGCAAATAGATTTAATTTAAAGTTTGAAGGCATTCATACAGGTAAAAAGTTTCATTTTTGGACGTTGAATTAGATATTTCAAGTGGAAATAGACTATATACAAAGGTACATAGAAAAATTTGAGGGCAATATACAATATCTTAAAACGTCCAGTTGCCATCCCCCTCACACCATAGAGGCTTTGCCTTATGGTGAATCTGTTCGATTATATAGACTATGCAGTGAGGGGAATGAGCTTCAGGAAGAGATTACTAGAACTTGTGCAATGTTTGAATTCAGGGGATAAGATATAAAATGACTTTATTATATGTGGCAAAAATTAATAAAAGATTAAAGTGAAGAAAATAGGGTTACACATAGGTTGTCAATTTTTGCAAATAGGGAGAATACATCGGATATATATTTTGTCACTACATACAGTTATTTTAGTGACACAGTGATAAATTTAGTGAAGTATTCTTGGGGTTTTCTCAAATCTGTAAAGGATGCAAATAGATGGATGTCTGAAAGACTTAAAGTATCATATAAAGTTGGCAGGAATATAAAACACTTTTAGTTAGAGGGGAAATTTGTCATGCTCCCTGTGAATTTAAACATTACAGTTCATCAATCCATGTGACCGGACAACATCTCAGGCTGCATTTTACACGGACTTCAGAATGAACTGGCTCCCCACCTAAGCACCATGTTCAGTCATAGCCTCACATCAGGCTTTGTGCCCACTGAATGGCGCACAGCAACAGTTATCCCACTCCACAAAGGGGGAGCCACCACTGATCCCGGGAACTATCACCCTATTAGCCTGATGAGCCTGGTCTGTAAGGACATGGAACGTGTCATCATGGAACTCATAAACAAAGACATTGGTAGCCTCCAAACGCTGGACCCCACCCAGTTCAGGTTTGTGAAAGGTAGATCATGCCTCCTGAACCTGATCGACTTCTTTGAGGCAGTCACCAAAGCTGTAGACAAGGGTAAGGTGGTTCACACAGCCTATCTTGACCTTGCCAATGCTTTCAACACCATCCCCCATTCTGGAATTATAGTTAAACTCACTAAACTAGGTATAAATCCTTATGTCATAAGATGGGTTGCCAACTAGCTCACTGACAAAACCCACACTGTAAAAGTTGCAGACTCCAAATCTGACTTCAAACCAGTGACAAGTGGAGTACCACAGAGTTCAGTCCTGGGACCTCTCCTGTTTGGTATCTACTTCTCTGAAGTACAGGCTAACACAGAAGGCCTTTGGCTAACGAAGTTCACAGATGACTGCAAACAAAGGAGCCATAGTCGAGTCCCCAAATGATGTGGACATCCTACAGAAGAGCCTCAATGAAACAGATGCCTAGTGTCAAAGCCATGGCCTCAAGCTCAATGCCAAAAAGTGCATTGTCATCCCCTTTGGTAAAAACTCTGTACCCATGAACTACTAAATAGGTGGCAGTCTACTTAATGCCGAATGTGTGATAAGAGACCTTGGGACCCAGGTGGACAGTAGTCTCTCCTTTGATAGTCACATCACCACAGTAGTCAGGAAATCCTTCTACATGGCACACCTCATCACAAAAGGGTTCTCATCCAGGAAAAAAGAGGTCATTGTTCCCCTCTACTCGACACTCATTAGACCCATTATAGAGTACAATGCCCCTTTTGGGATGTACCTCACAAGACATATCCAGCAGCTGGAAAGGCCACAGAAGTACCTCAAAAAGAGGATTACTGGCCTCAAACATATACTATACACTGACCGTCTCAAAAAACTTCAGCTTTACTCCATAGTATATCACCTACTCCAAGATGATCTCTGCCTAACATATAAAGCTATGTCAAACCCAGAGCTGTTGGACATACTGCACCTAAAGAAATCCCAATCCCTCCGAGCTACACGCTCTAGGGACCTAAACCTTCTCACCACAATAAACAGGACATGCTGGAGGGATAGATTCCTGACCCAGAGACTTCCCATACTCTGGAACAAGCTGCCCATCTATGTCAAGCAAAGTTCCTCATTAGCACTCTTCAAGAAAAATCTTGATGAGTGGATGGAAAATAGGAAATACATCCCGGGGATCACTTCTGTGGTTCTGCTCGACAAGGGCACAGGAAAATAACTTTTTTGGGTGGGGTAAGCCAGGGAACCTTGTTGGCTAGGCTTACTTAGGCCCTTGGGCCAATAGCCTAGTACCTACCTATGAACCTATGAATATGGGACTAGTATGTGTGGCAGATGTAAGGCTTGTAAACATATAATATCAAGTTTTGATAGAATTAATGGTGTCAGGTTTAATGTAAAAGGGCACTATAAATGTGATACAGAGGGCATTATTTATGCCTGAAGTGCCCTTGTAATAGGTTTTATATTGGTGAGTCCAAAAGAGCCTTTAAAATCAGGCTTTTGGAACATCTTTGAGATATTGACAAGGGAAAAGAAGAGAGTTCAGTGGCTGAACATTTTCATAAAGTACATCATAGCCAATTTGGAGGGCTACAAGCATCAATTTTGGAAAAATAGATAATGTTCATATAGATGATAATATTAAAAATAAGCTTCTATATAAAAAAGCTTTGTATATACATAAATTTGATAGAATGATACCCAAGGGAATGAATGCAGAGGTCAATTGGCAGGTTTTACTTTAAATGTTTTAAATATTGATTTAATTGATTAATTGTCTTAATTGTGTAATTATGTGGTTAATTGTGTTTGTTATAAAAAGGTTAGGATTTTTGAATGTACTATACTCCTTGAAGGCATTGCTGCTGAGACGTCATAGAGAATAAACATTTTTTTATTTTATTTGGTGTGGTCACTGGCTTTTTGGTTAAATATATCCCAAGGAGTAGCCAGATCCATAACATAAAGTTTCTACTCTACGGACTCAAATGACATTGGATGAACTAGTAGCTCAGATGTTAATTCATCTGGAGGGCTGAGATGGGAGTGTACGGCAAATTCCATCCAGTCTATCCCAAAGAGCCAGAGTTGGCAGAATACTACCGCAGGACAGTCATCTAGGGGAAGACCTACAAGTTCAGCTGCTTCACTTGGAAGTTGGGGAGGGGGGTTGATGATAAACAGCCTGACAAAGAGTGCACACTACTGTAGGGACTGCAAAGGCCCAGAAAAGCAAGCATTGCACCACACTTTCTGGCCAGATGGTGGTCATTAGGACCATTCAAAGCAAACGTTTATGCTAGATCTCAGACGTGATTTTTGTCTCTCACATCCTTCTGCCAGTGTCCCAGAATGGCAAGAATCAAGGGAATAGAAGGAATAATACAAGAAGTGGGTTTGAAGGTCACATGGCAAGACAAGGACAAAAAAAATACAAAATTAAAAAAAAACATGGCCCAGGGTGGGGATTAAGCAGAGGTTATGTTTGTAGTTTACAAAGTACAGAGGGAAACAACCAGGCAACATGGTAAGCAAAGTGTCTGAGGAGGAGAAAGAGTATATGGTAATGGTGCAAAATGAAAACATTATGAACAGATTTTAACACAGACTGGCACCCCTGCTCCTCCGACCCCCCCCCCCCTCACTCATATAAACTTATCTGGGTTTAAACAGACCATAACCTCTCCCACTAGGATAAACAAACCAACCAACAAGGAAAGTATCCTAGACTGGATCCTAGTTAATAACCAACCCCAACTGTACACAGCTGGTACTCTTCCTGATGACCTCAGCGACCATTGTCTAACCTATATCATAAAACATAAGGCAGGAAACTCTCACCAGCCCAAATATAAAACATTTAGAAACAGGAAAAACTTTGATGCTGTTATATTCCAAAATGAATTAAGAGCAGTTGACTGGTCAAAACTAAAAAAATCTAACATTAGAGGAGGCCATAGCTCACTTTAACACTAAATTCCTAAGTATCCTTGATTCCCATGCTCCAGCACGTACAATAAAAACAAGATCAAATACAGCACCATGGCTCACAAAAGATACCAAAGCTAAAATCAAAACTTGAAACAGAGCCTGGGCCAGCTGGAGAACAACCAAAGCCCCACTTGACCATCTAAAATATCGTCAACTCAGGAATGATACAACAAAATCTATTTTACTGGATTAAAAAAAGCTTCTACCAAAATCTCCTGCAAAAACACCACAACAACAATCAAAAGTTCTGGGCAGGCTTAAATCAACTACTTTGTCCAGATCACTCCACCACCCCAACCCCTGCTAACTGCACCCATAGTTCCCCAAAGACCATAGCTAGCACCTTTAATAATTTTTCACTGAAACAATCCAAACCCTAGCAAATCAACTAACCCCCTCTAACTTAAACCACATGCCTAATCTACCTAATAATCACCCTGAATTTAGCTTCCAACCAATATCCACTAGTTTTATCAAAACACTTCTAAAAAACTAAAACCTACCACCCTCGCTGCTGATCTCCTCCCTGCAGAGTACCTACAAATAGCTGCAGCTGCCATTGCATATCCCATATCTATCCTCATCAACAGAACTTTATCCGAAAATGCTATCCCTTCACTCTGGAAAATATCTCATGTCATCCCCCTCCATAAAGGTGGTAGCTCCTCAGACATATCCAACAATAGACCCATTGCCATTCTTTCCCCACTAGCCAAAATAATGGCAAAATGTGTACACAAGTAACTAATGCAATACCTTTCACAGAATAACTTACTAACCGACTCCCAGCATGGTTTCAGGCCAGACCACAGCACCACCTCCACCCTCCTTTCCTTTACTACTGCCATAAACCAAAACAGGAATGACAATAGGCTAACCTCTGCCCTCTTTCTTGACCTATCAAAAGCCTTTGACATGGTCAACCATGAACTTCTCATTCTTTCACTAAAATCTATTTCCCTCAACAAGCCTGCTATCCAGTAGTTCCTGTCCTACCTGACTGGTAGACAGCAGGCGGTACTATGGCAGGGCAAACTCTCCAGCCAGTTAACTCTCACACTTGGTGCCCCTCAAGGGTCCATACTAGGTCCACTACTCTTCTCTATTTTTATCAACAACCTCCACACTGCTATCCCTAAAGCCACCTGCATTCAATACGCAGATGATTCCACTCTCATCTGCTCAGCCACCTCCCCATCCAACTTGCAAATCTTAACCCAAAATACATTTAACACTATTGAGAACTGGCTCACCAACCAATGCCTACTTCTGAACCCCAATAAAACTAAACTTCTACTCTTCTCTCCCACTAGTAGATCCACCACACTTTCATTCTCTGTCACATCTAACAATGGTACCACTATTTCCCCAGATAATCACACCAAACTGCTAGGGGTTATCATAGACAATAATCTCAAATTTGACCTACAGGTCACCAAAACCATACAGACAATAAATGAGAAGCTTGGATCACTGTATAGAAACAAGACATTTTTAACCCCACTGGCTAGGACTGCAATCGCCCGATCACACCTACTCTCTACTCTTTTATATGCCTCGCCTGTACTCTCAAACCTCAACAAAGCCGAACTAGGTAAGCTGTCCCATAGCTACAATCATATTGACTCACACTAGAGTTAGTTTCCCCATTTCTACTTGACAATTTTTTTCCTCTCATTTACTCATCTTTCCTACTGTCAGCCTCCCTATATTGACACACTAAGTGGTTTATTAAGTTGAACACATATTTGCTGGATTTTTTCAGAAGACTAGAACATGTTTCTTTAACCTTAACTTTTAACATTCAAACACAGCCTTTACAGCCTCATCCAAGGTATCCCTATATTGTAGCTTTTGTCAATAACTTTATACTTATTTACTATTGCCTGTTTGTACAGCACCATTAGCCATTGAATGGTATACTTCTCTACAGTCTCATTTGATCAAAATATCGCTCATATGTACCTGTGCATGCCTGCATATAATTACTTGTTACTATTATCTTTTTTTTTTTTTTACATATACCTGGACTACACCTGAAAATAGTGCAGAAAGATTTGTGGCTTACTCCAGTTAATAGATCTAAATAAAATGTATGAAATAAACACAATTTTACACAATAATTAAAAAAAACGATTTTGTCCAGAAAAAAAAGTGTTGGTATTATGTGCAAGTCTTTGATACAGTGCTGAGTTCTGTTTATTCAGCTTGTTCGAAATGTCTAGTGCAGTACGCATTTTGCAAACTACTTATCACACTCCGGAAGCTGCCATTTGCTTTCCTTTCTTATTTCTATGTTGCTCTGTTATTATCGTGAAAAAAATTGCAGGTCATACAATCCTTTACAAATATGTAATACTAACAAACAACCTGCATGTATACATGCAAACAGTTATTTACAACATTCCATTTTTTTTAAGCTGCAGATTTCTTAGATAACATTTCTTGTTTACTTCTCTTTTTGTTTCCTTTTAATAAGTAAAAATCTGCTTTTTATTTGTTATATTCATACATGCTGTTCAAGGCTAAAGTTTTGCCAGTGCAAGTCTTAGCATGCAGTGTAAAGACAGCATGAGATCCACTAACTGAGCAACCATTCCCAAAACAAAGCAAGCTTATGATATGGATGCAGTAACTACATCTTCACCACTGGATAGCCTCAGGTAGTAGTTTCAGATGGCAGCTGCAAAGTGAGAGCTTTTAATATATGAAGCCAGTTTCATAAAAAGGTTAATTCCTCATTCCTTAACAACAGCAGAAACAACATACAGGAAATGTTTTTTCTTCAGCAAATAGTTCTTATAGCAGTATTGCAAAAAGAAATTCAAATTCTGCAATTGTTAGTACGCATCTCTTAGCTAAGTGAAGATCAAAACATTCAAAATTAATCAGAAAGAATTTGTACAGTATGAGACTTTGACATTCTAGACATGTCCTTGTTGTAAAGCTGCATTCTTTTATACATACCTTAATCATTGCCTGTATTAACAGATCATAACAGCCTGTACCAAAGATTATGGTTTGTCTTAGGCTTAGATAACCTAAGTATATGTATCTGAGAGAACATTTTATTTTATGTTCTTTATTTATTAAATTGCATAATAAATACAAGAGGTGACTTCATCCAACTGGTTGTTTAAAACATAAAATGGACAAAAGCTGTTTTGAACTGTGTAGCCTCCTTGCTCATTGCCCTCCATCCCAACCCCCAATTTCTATAAGTACATACACTCCCCCCAAAATATTCTTTTCATTCAGCCTTACAGAATTAGTTTTACAAGTCTGCAGATGTGTTTAATAAGCTTAGAGAAAGCTGTTTTGGGGCACCATTTTCTAAGTAGCATAAGCTTTGCTTTAACACTGTCCATCTAATTTCTATAATATTTTATATAGTTGTTCTCCTATGTAGCCTTGTACTTTAACAGGTTTTTATATTAAGTGAACAAGAGGTGGAGAAGTCATTCCATCACAACATGCTGGTATTAACACTGAACTCGAACTGCAATGATTAACCACAGCTGTGCTTCTAAGGCTGGGCTACAGACAGATGCAGTCTATGCCAGGGCAAAGCTTGCACTGGATAGCAACAAAATACATCAGGGAAAAATACACTGCAGAAATCAGTGCAATGGTAAAAAAGTCGCAAGCCAATTATAGTGGGGTAGAGCAAGGCAGTGGCTGTCTGCAGGCTAGTGCAAACCTCACAAGACTGGATGGCAGAAGGTAGCATGCGTTGCTGCATATGGAGAAGGTTGTCAACAAGCAGCACATAGAAATGACCCACAGCTCAATGTTACACCTGCCGTCTGGAGTCCACTCACCTAGACACTTATGGTTCCCAAGAAGGAACAGGATAAGAGTATAGGACAGTAGGACATGAAATGGAGGAAATAGCAAGCAGAGGTATAAACAAGATGGAAACAAAAAGGGGAGGAAGGGGGGAAAGCAGGGACTTTTTTGAGAATATAGGTACACTTGTTGTGTCTTTCGGCTTTTCCCGGTTAGGGGTCGCCACAGCGGAACTCTGGTCCGCTAATGATTGGTAGTTGATTTTTACGTACCGAGTTACCAGCCCTGATGCACAACCTTCAACGAAGGTACGCCCATTCACGCATGTCTCCACGCAGAAGACGTTCTAGCTGAGAATCGAACCGGACAGCGTCTTACTGTGAGGTGACAACAGTACACTATTTTATATATATGCAAATAGAGAAGGGATGAAGGAAGAGCGATAGGGAAATAAGGAGAGAAAAGAAGGGGATGTAGCAAGGTCAGACAGCTAACACAAAGTAGTACAGACAAACAGGGGTAGAAATATACACACTAAGGGGGGGGGGGGACGTGGGCCAGACAGAGAGGGAACAAATGGTTATAGTGAGGAGTGGCCAATGCACAAATGGTGGTTTTGGCATAATAGGATGGAGGTATACCTGGTTAAAGGATAGCTTAGAGTATGGGCAGCATTCTGGCTACTGACTGGATGAGAGGGATATCAGTATAACCAATTATACAACTGATATGTATCAGGATGACAGGATGCAGAGGCCGCACACAATTCTTGTGGCCAATTACAAGGATCTGCTGGTCATGCACATCTGCAATGCAGTCCAGGAGGACCATGGCATTATCTAGCCAGTGGGCCACTGATCTCTCACCCACCTCTGGCACCTCCTTTCAACTGTTGACTGGGCTGTAACAAGAAATTGAGACAAGATAACTGCCTGGGAGAAGTTGGAATACCCCTTTGACAAGGTACTCATAACCCTCTCACCCTCCACAGCTGCGGCCACAAGCAGAGCAGGGAATGGCAGTATCTGACTCACCTGCAGTTCTTTGGCATCATCATGACATGCAGCAGGGTGGCACAATGTGGAAGGATGTCATAAATCAAGATGTTCTGAGAATGACACAGTTAGTATAGTACAAGTCAGTAGGCAATACCTAAATTACTTCCTCCGTGCCAAAGATCTTATCTACCTCCTAAAACAGCCAACATTGTTGGCATCTTGCTGTGCCCATAATGAAAAACAAATGTGATAAAGCAGCTTTCACACACAGTGTAGGTTAGATACAGAAAGCAATGTAAAATTACATTCCCAAATATATCTAACTCCTGACACTGCATTATATTCTCACTCCAACTGTCAAATCAATAAAAAAAGAGTCTGTTGTAATGGATATGAACTTTCTCACTATCTCCATTACCAGCTTCATGTTTACTGACATCCAGTTAATTCTTACAAACTGATATGGTATGTGAGTACATAATGTAAGATAAAAGTACTCTTAATGTTAGTAAGATTGTCAGTAGTACACACGCTGCACCCATCACACACAATTCAAAGCAGACATATAGACCCACATATGCTGAGGCACTTAAATATAACCTTCCTAACTCCAAAGACCTCCTAGACGAAGTACATATAACAAAGGCCCTCAGCAGCCCTCAATGTACTCTTTCAAAACAACACCTACATCAACCCATACAGCCACATCTCATGGAGCCTTTACTTCTAATCCCATAAGGCAAGCCACCACACAATATGACATTGTGGTCACTGGAGACTCCATCATGAGACACACTGATGTCCCTCTCACCAGGCTGAATAAGGAGAAAATCACAGTCATTTGCTTATCAGGGGCTAGGATCTGCCACATTATGCACACACTCAGGCCATTGGAACACAAGTACCAGTATGACTCAGTCATAGTCCATGTGGGTCTAAATGACCAGAGACATACCTATATAGACGATATGAAGACAGACATCATGGATTCATAGGATTCATAGGTTGGTACTAAGCTAACTGCCCTTGCGAGCCATTTTAAGCCTAGCCAATTATCCGTTATGAGACTCAAACCCTGCACCTTGTGTTTGTAAGCAAACACCTTAACCATTAGGCCACCCTCCCAAACCTATATGGAGCTCTCAGAATATGTGTCCCAGGCTGGTATGACCCTAGCACTGACAAGTATTTTACCTTCTCCAAGGATGATGCCACAATATGAACAAAAGATGAATGACTTTAATAATTGGCTTTGTTTCTGGTGTAATTCTAAGGGGGTTCAATATCTGTCAGCATGGAAGGAAATGGTCAACAGACCACACTGCTTTGCCAGGGATGGTCTGCACCTCTCCACTCTAGGCTTTCAAATATTAACTAAAACACTATCTTCCCCTATAATGCCTTTGTTAGGCAATGCCAAATGAAAAGTATTTCAGACATAGCAAATCAAAATGAAGAAAATCTAAAGTTATTACTGCTCAGTGCTAGGAGTCTAAATAACAAACTCCACTCCCTAGAAGCTCTCTTTATCCTAGATAATGCTGACATCTGTTCAGTCACTGAGACATGGTTTAAAGCCGGGTAGAGCACACTGACAGTTCTAGGTTATAATGACTTCCACACATTTAGACCAGCTACTACATAGACAGGGACTAAAGGTGGAGGTGTCTCGATTTACATCAAAAATAAATATACCTCAAAGCTGGTCAACTAGGACAATGCATTTAAGCTACTCCATGTTCAGATCACCATAGGCAAAATCAAATACCACTTCCTTGCAAGCTGTAGGTCCCTCTCTGTGACCCAGGAAACTTATACTATGTATTTAAACTTATTAGAAACACTCACCATTCAACCCAATACCATATTTATGGGTAACTTTAATTACCTCACTACTAACTAGGAATCATGACAACAAACATTCAGGGACAGATATTCCTGGATAATGTAAACACAAACTCCCTGGACCTGATTGTCAAAACACCAACCAGGGGTGCAACCATACTGGATCTGGTCCTCACTAATATGGGAGAATGCTTCACACCCCCCTAGTGTAATGTCTTCCCTGGTCTCCTTTGAAGTAAAAATAAAACCTGAACCTCATCTAACCCTAGAATATTCAGGAACTACTCTAAGGCTAACTTCCTGCTATTAAGTGATAACCTGGCAAAATTTCAAGCCCCCATAAACCCTGAGAACACTGCTGCCTGTCCACATCTGTTCACAGAAACCCTACATAAGCATGTTAATAGTTGCATAGAGGCAGCTGTACCCACCAAGAAGAAGTACAGAACTAACTCAAAAAACAAGCCATGCTGGTAGAATCACAAAATCAATAAGATATATAACAGAAGGATGAAAATCACGGCAAAAAAAATTAGAGGTGCACCACCCAGAAGGACAAACTCAGAGGACAAATAAAGTTTACTAAAAGCCAAAGGTAAATTTGGCTTCCCAGTCCAAGGACAACCAAGGCATTCTTTACCTATGTCCACAACTTCAAAG
>NC_056741.1:874800103-874847603 GCF_019279795.1 Protopterus annectens | reverse complement strand
GCACCAGTTGTCTGTTTCTATGAGGCCCTTTTGGAGGATGCTTGTGTCGGCTGGAGAGTCGATTATGGCGCCCAGTTTGCAGTCATCTGCGAACTTGGTCAGCCACAGTCCTTCCGTGTTGGCCTGTACCTCCGAGAAATATATACTGAACAAGAGAGGTCCCAGGACTGAGCCTTGTGGGACACCACTTGTAACTGGTTTGAGTCTGACATGGCTCCAGCAATTCTAACCATGTGGGTTCTGTCCTTGAGCCAGTTTGCAATCCATCTAGTGACATAGGGGTTTATATTTAAGCTGGTGAGCTTATCGATAATGCCCGAGTGGGGTATTGTATCGAAGGCTTTTGCGAGGTCCAGGTAGGCTGTGTGGACCACCTTCCCCTCGTCAATGGCCTTGGTGATTGTTTCAAAGAAATCAACCAGGTTTAAGAGGCAGGATCTGCCCTTAACAAAGCCGAACTGGGTAGGATCCAGTGTTTGTAGGTCCCCAATATCTTTATTTATGAGGTCCATGATGATCCTTTCCATAGCTTTGCAGACCAAGCTAGTCAGGCTTATGGGGCGATAGTTTCCAGGATCCTTTGAGGCACCACCTTTATGGAGAGGGATCACTGTTGCTGTACGCCACTCTTTGGGGCACATATCCTGTAGTAAGGCTGAGATTGAACAGTAGTTTTATGTTTGGGTTTAGCTCTTCTTGGAGTTCATGTAGGACGCAGCCCGGGACACCATCTGGTCCCATTGATGCTGTGTTTTTTGCTTTGGAGAGGGCGGCTCTTACTTGAGCATCTGAGATCAGGGGGGCAGCACTCTGCTGGGATAGATATTTGCCCTTTTGGTGGGGAGGGGGGGGAGAAGTTTGCGCTGAACCTGTCAGCTAGGATGTTGGCAATGTCTGTGGGTTCGGTGTATTTTTTGTCATTTTGGACTAATTCTGAGCATATCTGGGAATTACCACCCAGGTTTCTAACATAACTAAAGAAAGCCTTGTGATTATCCTTAGTGTCCTGTGCAATTTTTCTCTCGAAGCTGGCCTTAGACAATTTTATGTGTGCCCGTAGTTTTTGCTAATACTGATCAGTGATGCCTTCCCTTTTTTGGGATTTTGCTCTATCATTTAGTAGCTTCCTCCTTCTGTTGTATAGTTTGTTTATGGCTGGGGTCCACCAGACAGGACGTCTGCCTTTGGAGGATTGGGTCTTGGTTTTATTTGGGATCGCATGATCCATGCATTCCTGAAGGTGTTCATAGAATGCATTTATAAAGGATTCTGTGGTCTGGGCCGTATTTTCCACAGGCCCGGGGGCTTTGAAGGATTCCACCTCAGTTTTGAGGAGTGTGAAATTTGCTTTAGAGAAGTTTTTCACTGTGGTTTTCTGGGCAGGGGGTGGGGTCGGGATGTGAATATCCAACTTGCATGATAGATACAGTCACCTGACTCAGTACCTCTCTAGATGTTGCTTGGACCTTTTTTAATGTAACGTGCTTTCTATGTTTTACTGTCTATGCTTCATCCATCACTGGTGTGGGTTTCAGTGGGTTTTTTCCAATGTTTTAGTACAAGTTCACATAGTTACTTTATTGGTAGTACAGACAAGAATGCGGTTGGAGTAAAGAGAGAGAACTTTTTTCTTGTCTTGATACTGAAATTAAAGTGGTAGCAGGACAAAAGTATGTACAAAGGAAGACTAGAAAGTATAAGAAGAAAGACTGGTAAAGATATGGCTAGAGATATACACATGCTGAGATAGAGAGAGAAATTAAAAGTATTTAATCCAAAATTGATGAAGAAGCTAAACCAATTGAGTCACTTCTGTCTTACTGAAACCGAGCTACTAGAAGATTTGACAGAGGACAAACTCCAAAGGACAGGCATAATAGATGGTGTACACACATGAAAAGAGGTCTGAAAGTAAGACAGCATCCAAAGGACCAAAGGGACAAATGGATTATTAGAATATTAGCACCCAGAATAGGAAGGGAGGGTTGGAGAAAGGACACTTCCAATGGACAAAATGAACAGGTGGATTATTAATACCTAATAGAGAAAGGAAGGGTGGGACACAAGACAGTAGCAAAGGCCACACAAAGACAAATAGATTACTAGGTTCGTGTGACAAAAATCTGACAAAGAAATAGTGGACTCATTAACAACAAAGTGTATAGATTTGAAATATTACAAAGAGGGGCAATATCCTATGCATTTATTATATTGGGTTAAATATTCAACCAGTTATAGGTGGGAGCAAAATAGTTGTCATATCATACTTCTGTGTCTTTCTCAGGTAAGCTGATACATTATATTGCTTCAGAAAAGCAACTCTGTCATCTGGCCTTATTTTTCCCCTTTTGTATGCCTTCCAGCAGACCATCAGATGGTCTGTGTCACTCCATTCACTCCTAAACTAGTGTCCCTCGTACTACCCAATGGACAGGGACTGCACAACCATCTAAAGATTGGGAAGTGGAAATAGAAACAAGGAGAGGAGCAGCTCAGCAGCATGACATACAAGTTTTGTTGTATGCCAGGGATTTCTTATGCCCCCGCTTGGTGAAACTACTTGACATTATACACATTACCTTATGTAGCATCATTTAATTCCAGTATTTCCATGTTGAATTCAACTATTACCTGCCATGTAATTACAACACGACTCCCACCACTGGGGGACTGCCAGGTGAGAGACCGAAACCCCACCTTCCTTCTCAAGAATGGGCAAATCAATGACTGCCAACACTCCTTCTGCTTCCCTGATTTATCAGTGTTCTACAAAACCCAGTGGGCATTACAAAATCACATTACTATAATGAAGATCTTAAAATTACACAGTCCTAAAACACATCTCACTGGGAGCTTTTCAAAAGTATAATGGATAATATTTTGCTGGTCTTTATACTTATCTGGAACTGGTGCGTGAATAAAGTAAAAGTGCTTCTGCCCATATCAAGCTCAGAAAGTCTTTATAGCCTGCATTACATGTAAAAATAGAACAATATTTAATATAATATAACATAACATAATATAATATAATAAAATATAATATAATATAATATTTATGAAAACTATCCCAGTCTTGAACCATACAATCTTGAAAATCAAATTTCCAAGTCCATAATATCTAAAACGCTTAAGACTGCAAAGTCTAAACATCTTGAATTCTGAATCCACTTACCAATATGAAGCAGGAACAAGTGCTAACATGAACCCTGCAGGGATATGGACCTAGGAATAGGTGCAAAAATGAGTGGCCTTGGGATTCTGATTTTCAAGACTGTATGGTTCAAAACTGTGATAGTAAACCTAATATTATATAACATGATGTAATATAATTATAGTATAATATAAACATAATATAATTAATCTAATACAATTTACTTAATATGCATATGGGTTTCCTATTTTCAGAAGCTCATCAGTGTAGAAATATATTCTTCATTGGCTGGATTTCAGCAGTTATGGCTCTAGGTCTACAGTCTGCCATCCTGATCAGCTTTAACTAACACAACAGTCTTCGCTACTTGTCTATAATTTGTCCTGCTAATTCATTGCCTCTGGCATATGTGGGTAGGCAGGGATGATGTTATGAAAAATGAGTGCTCTAAAATGAATTTATAAAAAGATATGAATACAAGTTTGACTATCAAGCCAACAACCTTGGTTAGAAGCTTGACAGACATAACTCAGTGTTATGATTTTTTATTTCCCAGAAACAGGTCTTCTGCCATACTGTGCATCAAACCCAAGCTGCCTAGGCGTAAACCAGGAATCCTAAACACTAGGCCATATGCAAAATCCCACATATTTGTGCTTTGTTGTCCCTCTCAGACAAGCCAGAGTGACTGGCTAAACAATAAAGTCCTGAACTTGCCAAGAATCAGACTCAAATAACTTGTTTGGAAAACAGCAATGCTCACCAGTATGACACAGTTTGGTGACACAACTGTGATTTAACTCCTGCATCGGTTACCAAAGCACTTTTTCTTTCTTTCTAACCCATGTACCTTCAAACACTCCAATGATCTTTGATTCATCATTGCTATAGCAACACATTCCAAGTCCAGTGATTAATTTTATTTATTTGTTTATTTAGTTATGCTAAAACTGTGCATTTTATATACAGAAGGATTGGTTGCTTACCTGGGACAAAGAAGCTGCCATTATTTGAGGGTGGCCTAAGTGCAATTTGAGGGTGGCCTAATGGTTAAGGTGTTTGCCTTACAAACACAAGGTGGAGGGTTTGAGTCTCACAAAGGATAATTGGCTAGGCTTAAAATGGCTCGCAAGGGCAGTTAGCTTAGTACTAATCTATGAATCTATGAATCTATGAATTAAAAAAGGAATAATTAGTAGAGCATATAAATATTGCATGATAACTATAAGACTCAACCAGAGGAGGTTAGAAAGGATTGGGAAGAGAAATTGGATAAGCAATTCACAAAGAAACAATGGGAGGATATATGTATGTCTCCCAAACATGCAACAAAATCTAGAAGATTTAGGATTTTTGTCTGGAAATGTTTACATAGATATTTTTATACTCCAGGTAGACTCAAGAGAATTTTTCCTCAGGCAAACAGCAAATGTCGGAGGAGTGAAGGGGAAGAAAGAGGTAATTGGGAACATATTTTCTAGGAGTGCAGTGAGTTGGCAGACTTTAGGCATTCCCTGCGGGATGCACTATCAGAGATGTTGGGTGGACAGATTGGTCTGATGAGGGAGATGATTTTCTGAGCTATGATACAGAATCCGAATTGCCTAGACATGGTATGGTCTTGCTGTGTCTAATAATGGTGGCTGCCAAAAAAGCAATTACTAGAAAATAGAAATCAAAATCTAAACCAACTATACTGGAAGTAGTGAATATAAAACAACTGGAATTGAGATCTTTAGAAAAGGGTAGGAGCACACTACATAGGAAAAATGATAATTGTGAGAACAGTACATACAAAGGAGGAATGAGGTTTAAAACACAAAAGGACTTTAGTGAGACAGTTTAGGCTGATTGTAAGTGATGTATAATGTTTGCAACGGGAGTGTGTTAGTATGGTATGTGATATAAAATGCTTACAACTAGGATTGTGTCAGTGCGGTTTGTTTTCATTTACACAAATGTATGATTGCCTATGTAGAAAGTAATGGTTTAATAAAGATGTGTCTTGTTTAAAACAAAGGTAGGAATTGAATAATGTATGTAATATTGCTTAGGTTATATGATATATAGCAATATATGTGAAGTATAATGTTTGTTATGTTAATATAGTTTGATTACTTTTATATGAAAATAAATTTGCCTATGTCACAAGTGATAATTCAAAACAGCAATTTCTTTAAAAAAATGGACTGGTTGCTTAATGTTAACTGGCATAACATGTAGGCAGAATGCTGATGTCAAGGAAGCTACACCTTCAGCCATCCCCTTGACTCCACCAGTGTCAGCCTAGTAATCTGATTGTAGGAACAATGATGCAAGCAGCTGCCTAGTGTGTTAGTTGCACTGCCACTGTTCCAAACTATTAATGATATAGACTGAGGGGGAACAAGCCTAGGCAAGCCAACTACCAGACGAACAGCTGTTCTAGTCATAACATAATATTTTCCTCCATATGACTGCAGTCAGAAAAGGAGGAAAAGGAAATACTTTCAAAAGTCCATACTGTGGCATATTATCATCTTATATATGGCTCTGTGATCAGGAAATGACAGAAAATCAAAAAATCGGAATAAAAAGACACAGATGACAATATTTCAGGAGGCATCCTACTGTGGCTATATCATCATTTTTGATTCTGTAATCTCCTGGATTTAGAGTACCAGTTGAGACAATAGATATGGATGAAAATGTCTAAGGGAGATTAGCTCTGTGTCAAATCTTTGTGCACAAAGATTTCAAGCAATATGAGGTGAAGCATGAAAAAATAAACAAATGATCATATGCGTAGGCAGATATGTGACAGGCAGGAAATAAGATTGTGAATAACTAGAAGGAAAGAGGTCAGCTGGATATGTATTTGTTTTACTTAATATACACATAATGCAGTAAATAATGCTACATAAGAATGTGAGGAACCGAAGTCCAAAACTGTTGTCTAGGAGTAGCATTTTTAGAACAATGCACATTACACATAGATATTACTGCATGTGGATGCTAGCAGTAATCTGTGTGGACAGAATGGCCATTCATCTTCAACAAAAAACATTCAGGATAAAATGTAATAAAAATAATCTGGTTTATGTGATACAGGCAGCTGTCAAAAATACTGTACAAGGTTATAACATTTCAAATTTGCTGAAGGCATCACATAGGGGAGTTTCATTTAAAGACCAGTGTGTGAAGACAACACTTAGCGGAGTTTCATTTAAAGACCTGTGTGTGAAGGCATCACATAGGGGAGTTTCATTTAAAGATCAGTGTGTGAAGGCATCACATAGGGGAGTTTCATTTAAACATCAGTGTGTGAAGGCATCACATAGGGGAGTTTCATTTAAACATCAGTGTGTGAAGGCATCACATTGGGGAGTTTCATTTAAAGATCATTGTGTGAAGACATCACATGGGAGAGTTTCATTTAAACATCAGTGTGTGAAGACATCACATAGGGGAGTTTCATTTAAAGATCAGTGTGTGAAGACATCACATAGGGGAGTTTCATTTAAAGATCAGTGTGTGGAGACATCACATAGGAGAGTTTCATTTAAAGATCAGTGTGTGAAGACATCACATAGGGGAGTTTCATTTAAAGATCAGTGTGTGAAGGCATCACATAGGGGAGTTTCATTTAAAGATCAGTGTGTGAAGGCATCACATAGGGGAGTTTCATTTAAAGATCAGTGTGTGAAGACATCACATAGGGGAGTTTCATTTAAAGATCAGTGTGTGAAGACATCACATAGGGGAGTTTCATTTAAAGATCAGTGTGTGAAGACATCACATAGGGGAGTTTCATTTAAAGATCAGTGTGTGAAGACATCACATAGGGGAGTTTCATTTAAAGATCAGTGTGTGAAGGCATCACATGGGGGAGTTTCATTTAAAGAACAGTGTGTGAAGACATCACATAGGGGAGTTTCATTTAAAGATCAGTGTGTGAAGGCATCACATGGGGGAGTTTCATTTAAAGAACAGTGTGTGAAGGCATCACATAGGGGAGTTTCATTTAAAGATCAGTGTGTGAAGGCATCACATAGGGGAGTTTAATTTAAAGATCAGTGTGTGGAGACATCACATAGGTTAGTTTCATTTAAAGGATGAGTGTGTGGAGACATCACATAGGGGAGTTTCATGTAAAGATGAGTGTGTGAAGACATCACATAGGGGAGTTTCATTTAAAGATGAGTGTGTGAAGACATCACATAGGGGAGTTTCATTTAAAGACCAGTGTGTGAAGACATCACATAGGAGAGTTTCATTTAAAGATCAGTGTGTGAAGACATCACATAGGAGAGTTTCATTTAAAGACCAGTGTGTGAAGACATCACATAGGAGAGTTTCATTTAAAGACCAGTGTGTGAAGACATCACATAGAGGAGTTTCATTTAAAGACCAGTGTGTGAAGACATCGCATAGGGGAGCTTCATTTAAAGATCAGTGTGTGAAGACAGCGCATAGGGGAGTTTCCTTTAAAAATCAGTGTGTGAAGACATCACATAGGGGAGTTTCATTTAAAGATCAGTGTGTGAAGACATCACATGGGGGAGTTTCATTTAAAGAACAGTGTGTGAAGACATCACATAGGGGAGTTTCATTTAAAGATCAGTGTGTGAAGGCATCACATAGGGGAGTTTAATTTAAAGATCATTGTGTGGAGACATCACATAGGGGAGTTTCATTTAAAGATGAGTGTGTGAAGACATCACATAGGGGAGTTTCATTTAAAGATGAGTGTGTGAAGACATCACATAGGGGAGTTTCATTTAAAGACCAGTGTGTGAAGACATCACATAGGAGAGTTTCATTTAAAGATCAGTGTGTGGAGACATCACATAGGAGAGTTTCATTTAAAGATCAGTGTGTGAAGGCATCACATAGGGAAGTTTCATTTAAAGATGAGTGTGTGAAGACATCATATAGGGGAGTTTCATTTAAAGATAAGTGTGTGAAGACATCACATAGGGGAGTTTCATTTAAAGATAAGTGTGTGAAGACATCACATAGGGAAGTTTCATTTAAAGACCAGTGTGTGAAGACATCGCATAGAGGAGTTTCATTTAAAGACCAGTGTGTGAAGACATCACATAGGGGAGTTTCATTTAAAGATGAGTGTGTGGAGACATCACATAGGGGAGTTTCATTTAAAGATGAGTGTGTGAAGACATCACATAGTGGAGTTTCATTTAAAGATGAGTGTGTGAAGACATCACATAGGGGAGTTTCATTTAAAGACCAGTGTGCGAAGACATCACATAGAAGAGTTTCATTTAAAGATCAGTGTGTGGAGACATCACATAGGAGAGTTTCATTTAAAGATCAGTGTGTGAAGGCATCACATAGGGGAGTTTCATTTAAAGATGAGTGTGTGAAGACATCACATAGGGGAGTTTCATTTAAAGATAAGTGTGTGAAGACATCACATAGGGAAGTTTCATTTAAAGACTAGTGTGTGAAGACATCACATAGAGGAGTTTCATTTAAAGACCAGTGTGTGAAGACATCACATAGGGGAGTTTCATTTAAAGATCAGTGTGTGAAGACATCACATAGGGGAGTTTCATTTAAAGATCAGTGTGTGAAGACATCACATACGGAAGTTTCATTTAAAGATCAGTGTGTGAAGACATCACATAGGGGAGTTTCATTTAAAGATCAGTGTGTGAAGACATCACATAGGGAAGTTTCATTTAAAGATAAGTGTGTGAAGACATCACATAGGGAAGTTTCATTTAAAGACCAGTGTGTGAAGACATCATATAGAGGAGTTTCATTTAAAGACCAGTGTGTGAAGACATCGCATAGGGGAGTTTCATTTAAAGATCAGTGTGTGAAGACATCACATAGGGGAGTTTCATTTAAAGATCAGTGTGTGAAGACATTACATAGGGGAGTTTCATTTAAAGATCAGTGTGTGAAGACATCACATGGGGGAAGTTTCATTTAAAGAACAGTGTGTGAAGACATCACATAGGGGAGTTTCATTTAAAGATCAGTATGTGAAGGCATTACATAGGGGAGTTTCATTTAAAGAACAGTGTGTGAAGGCATCAAATAGGGGAGTTTCATTTAAAGATCAGTGTGTGAAGGCATCACATAGGGGAGTTTAATTTAAAGATCAGTGTGTGGAGACATCATATAGGGGAGTTTCATTTAAAGATGAGTGTGTGGAGACATCACATAGGGGAGTTTCATTTAAAGATGAGTGTGTGAAGACATCACATAGGGGAGTTTCATTTAAAGATGAGTGTGTGAAGACATCACATAGGGGAGTTTCATTTAAAGACCAGTGTGTGAAGACATCACATAGGAGAGTTTCATTTAAAGATCAGTGTGTGGAGACATCACATAGGAGATTTTCATTTAAAGATGAGTGTGTGAAGGCATTACATAGGGGAGTTTCATTTAAAGATGAGTGTGTGAAGACATCACATAGGGGAGTTTCATTTAAAGATAAGTGTGTGAAGACATCACATAGGGAAGTTTCATTTAAAGACCAGTGTGTGAAGACATCACATAGAGGAGTTTCATTTAAAGACCAGTGTGTGAAGACATCACATAGGGGAGTTTCATTTAAAGATCAGTGTGTGAAGACATTACATAGGGGAGTTTCATTTAAAGATCAGTGTGTGAAGACATCACATACGGGAGTTTCATTTAAAGATCAGTGTGTGAAGACATCACATAGGGGAGTTTCATTTAAAGATGAGTGTGTGAAGACATCACATAGGGGAGTTTCATTTAAAGATGAGTGTGTGAAGACATCACATAGGGGAGTTTCATTTAAAGATGAGTGTGTGAAGACATCACATAGGGGAGTTTCATTTAAAGATGAGTGTGTGAAGACATCACATAGGGGAGTTTCATTTAAAGATCAGTGTGTGAAGACATCACATAGGGGAGTTTCATTTAAAGATCAGTGTGTGAAGACATCACATACGGGAGTTTCATTTAAAGATGAGTGTGTGAAGACATCACATAGGGGAGTTTCATTTAAAAATCAGTGTGTGAAGACAATCACAAGGGGAGTTTCATTTAAAGATCAGTGTGTGGAGACATCACATAGGGGAGTTTCATTTAAAGATCAGTGTGTGGAGACATCACATAGGGGAGTTTCATTTAAAGATCAGTGTGTGGAGACATCACATAGGGGAGTTTCATTTAAAGATCAGTGTGTGAAGACATCTCATAGGGGAGTTTCATTTAAAGATCAGTGTATGAAGGCATCACATAGGGGAGTTTCATTTAAAGATCAGTGTGTGAAGACATCACATAGGAGAGTTTCATTTAAAGATCAGTGTGTGGAGACATCACATAGGGGAGTTTCATTTAAAGATCAGTATTTGGAGACATCACATAGGGGAGTTTCATTTAAAGATCAGTGTGTGAAGGCATCACATAGTGGAGTTTCATTTAAAGATCAGTGTGTGAAGACATCGCATAGGGGAGTTTCATTTAAAGATCAGTGTGTGAAGACATCACATAGGGAAGTTTCATTTAAAGATTAGTGTGTGAAGACATCACATAGAGGAGTTTCATTTAAACATCAGTGTGTGAAGACATCACATAGGGGAGTTTCATTTAAAGATCAGTGTGTGAAGACATCACATAGGGGAGTTTCATTTAAACATCAGTGTGTGAAGACATCACATAGGGGAGTTTCATTTAAAGATCAGTGTGTGAAGACATCACATGGGGGAGTTTCATTTAAAGATCAGTGTGTGGAGACATCACATAGGGGAGTTTCATTTAAAGATCAGTGTGTGGAGACATCGCATAGGGGAGTTTCATTTAATGATCAGTGTGTGAAGACATCGCATAGGGGAGTTTCATTTAAAGATTAGTGTGTAGCTCTAGGTCACAGCTGCCGCAGGAAGACTATTTCTAGGTTCATAGGTTGATAGGTTGGTACTAGACTATCGGCCCTAGGGCCTATGCAAGCCTAGCCATGCTTTTGAACTCCCTTGTACCAGGGATTGCAGATGCAAAATTACACCCCTTGATTCCAGTACTGAATACAAAGTGCTGTGAAAAGGAGATAATGCTGCAAACAGCATACAAAGGTTTGGAGTAGTTTGTATGACTGTGTTTGACAAATAGTCAAGAGTGTAGGACAGACAAAGATCAGCAGAGCTCAACCTATGAAATGTGCTGCCAAGAAGAGTTAATGAGGCTACTGTTTACAAACAGCTATCTCCATGATAAATAAGTGATATGTTTTAGCTAGACTGCCTTCAGTTATTGCTCTTAAAGCACTTAACTGTTCCTATACAGAGGAGCCTGGTTACTTTTGTTTGACAGTAGCTACAAAGGACACAATGAATTTCCTTGGGACACAGACAGCCCATGATTCATTTATGGTGTGGTAAGTCTAAAGGTACAACTAGCATCAACCTGATAAAGTCACATCATAGTTTTACTTAACACTGGAAAAACACCGTACCCACAATACTATAGTTCTTAGACTGGCAAATTCTCCTGGCATTCTTCCAGGAATTAGCGGTATTCCAGTGTACTGTAGGCATTCTGATATGTCTGTGTGTGTGTGTGTGTGTGTGTGTATATATATATATATATATATATATATATATATATATATATATATATATATAATGTGTGTGTGTTTATGTGTGTGTGTGTGTGTGTGTGTGTGTGTGTGTGTGTGTGTGTGTGTGTGCGTGTGTGCGTGTGTGTGTGCGCGTGCGTGCGTGTAGTAGATATGTTTGCCGATTCATGAGTAAATGCGCTATCTGTTGAGGTTTCTGTTGTTCAGATTACTTATAGCAAGTTCACATCAGGTATTTAAAGTAGGACAAACATGGACAAAATTGCATAAACAACTTGTATTTCGGTTTCACTAAGAAAGTTGACAGGTCAAACAATTTTCAACCTTTCAGAAGATAAACTATTATACAACAGAATTTTAATCTAAAAGCAATTATGATGCAGATAAACTTGATAGCTTGTTTCCGATTACAGGAGTAAAGACTTAGTCGAGATCATGGGTATACCAATGGAAGTGTCTGCAGGTTTAACCCAGGAGTAATTTGCACTTGTGTTTTAATGGGTACACAGTCATATGGACTGGCACATAGTTCATCCTCAACAAGCAGCGAGAAAAAAAGTTTATGATTCAGTGTGTGAGCCTCTCTCTGTCTCTGTCTGTAACTATCTTTCCCTGTTTTTTTGTCTTTACTGTTTTTTTCTGGCTTTGTATAGACACAGAATATATACGAAAATCCTGGTGAAACCATACTGAAGAACAGTCTTCTCAAATATCAAAAAATAAATAAAATAAAAGTATGCACATTGCTTCTGTAAATGCCCAGGGGTGAATGTGAAGGTTGTTTGATATATAAAATGCACATTTTATCATAAATAAATAAAATAAAACAAACAAATAAATAAAACTAATCACTTTATATGGAATGTGTTGCTATAGGAATGCTGAATCAAAGATCATCGGAGTTTTTGAAAGTCCATGGGGGTAGAAAGAAATAAAAAGTGCTGTGGTAACATGCAAGACTTCCATTGGTGATACAAGTCTGATTTTGTTAGCCTTGAAATAAATATACACATAAATTAAAAATAAAGGACCTACTGGCTTGGACCCATTTAACCCAACTCATGTCACCCACAAGATTCTGAATATATTCTCAAGTTTTGACTAGCTCATGACCAGCTACATCAGGTTCCCTATTAGAGAAACCTACAGTGTGTTGCTCACTGAGCTTCAGAATGTCACCTGATGAAGATCATCTGGTTCCTGCTGTCAGCGTTTCAGAATGTCACAAATGGCTGAGTCACAGAAGCTATGCTGTGCTAAACTCAACGAAGAAGGAAAAGGTAAAAAAACTAATTTCTGCAAGTTTGTGCAGCCTCACAAATAGTGTGTTTGTGTGTGTGTGTGTATGTGTGTGTGTGTGTGTGTGTGTGTGTGTGTGTGTGTGTGTGTGTGTGTGTGTGTGTGTGTGTGTGTGTGTGTGTAACTTTGTAGCTATGCCTATGTGGGGATTGGATTTTTGGGACTGCAGATGTTTTAATGGTAATTAATTGTGTGCCGCTTAAATCCCACTCAGTTAATCATAATGGATTCCACCCCCAAAAATCTTTCCTAATAGCATAGTAATCCCCCAGATGGTTGGGTCACTGTCTCAGAATCTCCAGGCACAAATTACATTTTTTGGAAATGGTAGAGGAGTACATTCTAATTGCCTGTGACTCTGTTGAATGATGTTATACGTTTCCATTTCCATCCATACATGAAATGGTGCGTTTCCTCATGACAAAGCTCTTTGTTTTCAGAATACACTGTTCATTTTTTAGAAAGAATTTAAGAGGCATCAGGACTAAATGTGTGCCTGTCAGAACTCAGAAGAGAGTAGGCTAAAAGATAACAAATGCAAATACCGCTTTACTTCTTAGGATAGAATGTCCAAGCTACTTTCACAGTCTCCTGTTGAAAGCATTCTTCTGTCTCATTTCGGAAATGTGTTGAATGCTTAGGCTTGCAACCTGACACTGGGGTTTCCTAAAAGTAATGGTCCATAACTTCATGGGTTTAACCCAGTTTTTTACTCTTCCTTTCTGCACATCCTGGAAATATACTAGCCTGTCAGTCCCAGTTCTCTGAGAGTTCATAGGTTCACAGGTGTTTACTAGAATAATGACCACAAGGGCCTTTTAAGCTTAGCCATGCATCCCAAATCTCTGACAAGTTCTGATACCATTGATAAGTGTAAGCATGGGTCTGGGAGATGAACCATTTACATGTTATCTGTGTCCATTAGAGACATAGATGCCAAACCAGGAATGAATTTCTGGTTTCCCATCCAGTTGTCCAAGTTGCACTTGAATTGGGTTAGGGAGGAACTCTGCTTCACATGGATGGGGAGCCTGTTACATAGATAGGGTAGTCTCTGGGATACATACCTTTCTATCCATCAGTTCCTATTTATATCACAGGCAAGGTTTAAGTCTTTAGAATGGGTAATTCTGGTGCTGTTTGCTTTGTGGATATGCAGGAGATCCATCAGAGTGCAGTCTGACAATGCCCTGTATGCCAGGCATAGAGCTCCCTTCAAAAGCCTGTAGGAGACAGAATACAGGGATAGGGCCTTGAGGCGGTCTGCATAGGACATTTTACTTACACCCTGTATTCTTTTAGTGACGAGTCTCTCCATTTGTTGGATATGCCTGGTTAGATACATACCAAAGGGGGCATTATACTCAATGATAGGTCTGATGAATGCTAAATAGAGTGGAACAATGAATTCTTTGGACTTAGATGCCATACCTTTCTTTATAAATTGCGCAACATAGAATGATTTCCTCACAACTGTAGACATGTGATGGTCAAAGGCTAGATTACTATCTATGTGTGTCCCTAAGTCTCTGACTACTGGGTAAGCTCTAAGGGGTGTGTTGTCAATATGATAGTTACCAGGGATGAATGACTCCCCAAAGGATACTATTATGCATTTCTTTGCATTTAGTTTAGTCCATGGCTCTAACACCAGTTGTTTGTCTGTGTCAGCCCCACCTGGAGAACATTTGTGTCAGTGTGAAATTCAATCACAGCTCCTGATTTGCAATCATCTGCAGATTTAGTCAGCCAGAGACCACTAACATTGGCTTTTACTTCAAAGAAGTAAATGCCAAAAAGGATCAGTCCAAGGACTGATCCCTGAGGGACTCCACTTGTGACTGGCACCTTTGTAGAGGTGGAGTCACCAATACTTACTTCCTGGGTCCTGTCTGTGAGCCAGTTTGCTATCTACCAGGTGACATACAGGTTTGTACCTAACCTCTAGAGTTTGTCAACAATGCCTGAATGAGGTATTGTGTTAATGCTTTGGCCAGGTCAAGGTAGGTAGTGTGAACGATTTTGCCCTCATCCATTGCTTTGGTGTCCTTCTCAGAGAAGTCCACCAGGTTGAGTAGGCATGATCTGCCCTTGAGGAAACCAAACTGGGTTGGGTCCAGTGTCTGGAGGTTTTCATATCTCTGTTGATCATCTCCATGATATTTCTTTCCATGGCTTTACATATAAGACTAGTGAGACTTATGGGTCTGTAGTTTCCCAGGGTCTGTAGATGGCCCACTTCTGTGCAGAGGGATGACTGTTGCCTTTCTCCATTCATGAGGCACGAAGCATGTGTGGAGGCTACAGTTTAATAGTAATTCCAGAGGCCCTGTAAGGTCGTGTTTCATGTTATTTAGAAGGCATCCTGTGATATTGTCTGGACCCATTGATGCCTTTGTATCACTTTTTCTATCCTTTTTGTTATTTCCAAGATGTTAGAGAAGATGGTCAGCAAACAAATCTAGACTGCTTTCTGATGAGCACAACATGAGTTTATTATATATGCAGTATGAAAGAAATGCAACACTAGCATGTGTCATGGACATGATCTACACAGAGCTAGGAAATCTAATAATGCCATAACTGTTGTTGCCATTAAAGCATCTGAGTTGGTCTCACATTTTCTTTTCTTGTCTAAATGCAAATCCTTAACATTTGCATTCCTAACCTGGCTAATAACCTACCTGGAGGAATACTTTCATTGCCATCTACTGAGCTGCAGTGAAGGAAACTCATTCTAAATTTATAGGAGCTGCCTCAAGGGTCCACTTGATAATCCCAATTTCTACAGGGGCATGCACCAAGTATTTGATAGTAAGCTTTGTATACCCTACAGCAGGAGTAGTACTCATGGATTGTTCCATATCTTGAATATCTTGGTACAAACTCACAAATGGTCTTGATGTCATCTGTAGATGGTTCTAATGCAAAGAAATGTCCATGAATGCATCCAAAAGGAAGGCAGTGTTAATGAGCAATAGATAGATGTTGGAATAAAAAAAATCTGATACACTTGAATAAGGAAAACCTGAGTTTTACAATTTAAGAACCAAAGAGTCTGTCTGAAACCATCAGTTATAACTTATATTTTCAACCACTTTTGGCATAATTATGTATTAGAAAATGCATGTAGCTTAAGCTTCTGATTGCCTCTGACTCCATTTAATTGTGGAGACCAGACTGATCAATACACGGACAGTACTTGTTTATGAAGCTGTGTAGCACACCACCGTCAGACACTGTACATAGAATAATGCTCTAGATAAGTTTTTAAACTTATCTACAGTTTCAACTAACAGTCCCCTTTTAATGAACATCACTATTTTCTCTATAACTGACTGTCTGCTTCATATGGTCAGATGTGATGCAACAATCATTAGCCCCACACACAAACTTCTCTTTTAAGAGACATGAGCTGTCTATTATTAACCCCTCCTTCCACATACCACATTTCACCAGAGAGATGGCTTAGCAGGAAGGAGGTGTCGGGGTCTTCAGATGAAAGGAAATGCAGCCACAGCTAAAACTATGTCATAGGAAACTAGTTATAAGTGAGACTGTCACTGCTCCCAAAACGTGGAATACCCTCATCCTGACTCATTTGGTACTGACCACAACTCCCTTATGGAGCAAAGTAGCCCCACCCTAAGATACTCACCTCCATGAGACCCCACTGCATTCAGTAAATACCTCCCACATACCTGAAAAAACATGTACACGTGTTTGCATTAAAACATCAAGACATTATTAAGCCTCATCTGCCATTTAAGCAATCCATATATTTGTTATGATCCTTGAATTTACTATGGTTGGTTTTAAAGGTCAGTGGAGAATTCAGATCCTTAATTCCTATGGTAACTCACTTCATTGTATTATTATTCAGTCAATGAATCAGTTTATGGCCCAGATATACTATAACGAGTTTCATTAGGCAATAAAATGTGGTGGCTTCCAACAATATGTGAAAATGCACTTAGCCGATGCAAAGTTTTTTCTGTGATACAAAATATAGTGTCATTTATCTTATAGCAGTAAAATTGTACATGTGCATACAAAAATATGGCTCCTTCTTGTTCTCTGTGCTATGAAATCTGTTCTACTGTAACTGGTTTCTGTATTGTGATGTTTATTGATATCAGGCTTGATTTTAAGCTCTGTGTTTCAAAAGTATAACCAAACATCTGCTGATGAGATACATGTGTGTGTGTGTATTTGTTCACGCGCATGTTTGTGTGTAGGTACATATGTAAATGCATGTATATGAGCTGAGTGCACTGATGCTAGACAGAGAACTGTGCACTGCTGCAGTGACTGAGACATTGTATTTTGTACATTGAGAATCACAGTTGTGATGCCAGCATGCAGAGCTGCAATCTACAGGACAGGTGATGGAAAACACTGAAAAAGAAGAGCTGTCAGTTAGTAAGGTCATTGTGTAACACAGCTGATAAGTAAGCAAAGAGAAGTAACATTGTAGGCCATATTACATAGTCAGAACAAATGCAATACAATCAGAGTGGAAATTATTTACATACCAGTTATTGTAACACTGAATACATAGAAAATTATTTTCATTGGTTTATTCATTCTTTCTTTCCATAACCAGTAGCTATATAGACAAAAAAGACATTATTTATCCAAAAATATAAACAGAACACAAGACAGGGTTTCAGAAATGGGAATGTGCATTCATCTGGAGAGAACTAACCACAAACTATTTGTTTGTGTCTTTCGGATTTTCCCAGTTAGGGGTTGCCACAGCAGAATTCCGGTCCGCTAATGAGTGGTAGTGGATTTTTACGTACCGGGTTACCAGCCCTGACGCACAACCTTCAACGAAGGCACGCCCCATTCACGTATGCCTCCACACAGAAGGCGCTCTAGCTGAGAATTGAACGGGACAATATCTTGCTATGAGGCTACAACGCTACTGCAGCACCACCACCGCAACTAACCACAAACTATATGGTCTGTAAAAGTGTCACTTTACAGGCCAGTCAGCAGTGGAGTTCAGGAAAACTGACCCTGTCAAGATGAGGTCATTCTTGAGCAAAGAGATAATTTATACCCTGGAAAGTGGGAGGAGCACAGAAGCAATATGAAAGACTTAAGTCTGTTATCATACAAGCAGTGTTGCTGATAAAGTTTATCAATAAGGCCAAGAAAAAAAAGATATGGTATTTCTCAAAAAAGGTCACTGATAAGGTTAAGGAGCAGAACCTCAAGAGATACAGAGAAAGGAAAACAAAATCAGGCTGTGAACTTTGTTCACTGAAACATAAGGGTGGAACGTAAAAATCAGAACAGCAGTTTCAAACTGAGGAACATCATTAGACAGGGGGATAAAACATTTTGTGTGTGTGTGTGTGTGTGTGTGTGTGTGTGTGTGTGTGTTTGTGTGTGTGTGTGTGTGTGTGTGTGTATAATATATATATATATATATATATATATATATACACATAAATACATGCACACAGTAATATATATATATATATATATATATATATATATATATATAGTATACGAAAATATGGGAGAGACAATGAAGCTTCACTAAGTGCAGGGGAAATGGGCAGATGACAATAGAGAAATAGAAGAAACAGTGAATGAATGCTTCTATGTTTTACAAAATAGAATGTTGGAGGGCTTACAATACCAGATAATAAAAATGTTCTGATTCGAAAAGTTATTCCAAACCCTTTCATTTTTGAAAAAAAAAATAATAAATAACCTTTTAAATTCAATGCAAATAATATAGTGAGACCAAATTATGGTCTCCCTTGGGCACTAAGACATTATGAGAGCAACCAGCAGAACCACTTCAAGAGTTTTCACAGAAGGAGAAAGGATAGATTTGAGAAACCACAGAACAATTAGCTTGATCTTCATATATAACAAAATGACAGAATGCTTTCTTAACAAAAGACTTGCTCATTATTTATAGGCCGTAAAAATGATAGAACACAAGGAAGCAGGGATTCACTAGAGATAAAAAAAATGTCAGGCAAATCTCACTCCGTTCTCTAATTCAGTAACTAAACCCAGGCCAGTATTGTGTGGATGTAGTTTATTTACACTTCACTGTCCTTTTTGACACAGTGCCACGAAAATGAATTAATACAAATGTCATCCAGCCTTCAACAGAGTGTCTAGTTGTTAGGCTGCATAAAGGTTGCTGCATAGCAGATCATAGAGACTGATATCAAGGAGCATCTACAGTAGTAAAATCGGAATAGAGTCCCACAAAGGGGCAGGTAGTCAGAGAGACTGCTTACTTGATGCATGTCTCTTTGCTGATAGTAAGCCCTTAGACACACCAATGTAAAGGAGGTGTGGAGAGGAATAAATGGACTTGGGAAACTGCAGGAAAGATGCAACATATCGCCAGACTTCAGATGAGATGTTAAACTGAGGTCTCATTTGCTGCATCATCCAGCTCACGTGGACGTAAAAAGTCCCAAGCCACCTATTAAATAGAATGTGGGAAGTTCCCCAATGCCCTGGCCAAATTCCCCTAGTAGTGTATATATATATATATATATATATATATATATATATATATATATATATATGTGTGTATAAACACTTTGGGTCTCTCCTGAGAATAGGCTCCTAGCAAAGTGGGACCAGCCCGGTCAAAAAAGAATAAATAAATAAAAAGTAACCTGGGAGGCAAAATCAAGGGGATTGTGGACAAAGCAGTATCAGCAACTAATGTGTGGTGTCCAGGAAAAGCATTATCAGTACAAGGAGACGTTCTTTTCCTTCGTGCAAACAACAAACATGAGCCTGTCTTTTAAGTTTTCTATGCAGCTCTAAAAGCAACTCTGGAAGACACAAATTAGGTGGAAGTCCACAGATTTCCAGGATGGTACATGGTATGAGAGTGAAGATTACAAAGATAACTTAATGGATCTTTAAATGCACAACAGAAAAGAAAAGAGGGAGCAGGGGGAAATGATAACAACTTTAAGATATCTTAAGGCAATCACCAAGCTTCAGGGGAAAAGCATCTTATGGAAAAGAAATTGCACAAGAAAAAGATGACTCAGATGGCATTTACATAAGTATTTTTCAGTAGAAAGGGTTCAGATGTATGTATCAGCCTTTGAACAACAGAGAAATGAAGTTTGGGAACAGATAAAGTTGTCAACGGACAGCTTTAGTGTGGGGTGGGTGGAGGGAGAAGTTGGGATGTAGGGAGGTAGGTAAGATGGGTTAAGTGTGTGGTAGGGAGCAGACAGGAAAGGGTTAAGTAAGTGGGAAGATGAGGGAGGAAGTGAGGTAGGATTAATGGGTGGGTCTTAAGGGTTTTTGAGGTGGGATTTAGTGTTGGTAGGCACATTTGGTGTGATCTTGTTGTTTAAGCAAGATCACGCCCTTGACGGCCTGAGGTGTGTAAAGGTAGGCCTTGGGTGGTTTCCTAGCAGACAGGTGAGTACAATTTGTTCTTGGGGGCATATCTAGAGAAAGTTTTTTTTTTTCTTCTTCTCCTTCTTCTTCTCCCTCTCAAGGAGAATTGTGTTGGGGAGATTGTACAGGGAGGGTAGGGGAGGATGGATTTTGGGGCATATGTAATGATACAAAAAAAAAAAGAGAGAGAGAGAGTGGAGAGAAAGGAGGATGTATGTATGGTTGAGGCAGTAAGACTGAATGTAAAGGGGAAAGTGAGTGGTGCTATTTACTGTTGTTTGTTTCGTTGGTAGTATAGTGTAGATTTACTTACTGTGGTGTGGTCCTGGGTTGACTTTGTCTTGTGAGGTGCCGGTCGGTTTTTCAAATTGCTGGGTGGCGTGATGGTGGTCGTTCATGGTGTCCTGGTCTTTTCCTTAGGTAGGGTTGGATTTCTTTGCTGTTTAGGATAGCCAGGGCTAGGAGATGCTGTTGTTCATTGGTGGTAGTGGTGTTTTTGTGGGCATACAGGGCTGTCTCCGTAGCATGCACATGCACAGTGGGGAGGAAGTCCATTAAAAAAAAAAGAATAACGGAGAAATAGTTGTTCCCATGTGTTTATTTACTTGTAGGAGGTTACCGGGGGCTTTTGAGTCAGTGTTTGTCCTTGTTGGTAGGGTTAATGTTTTTTCCCCGGTGGTCAGAGTGTTCGTAGTTGGACGAAGTAGCTGGCAAGGCGTGCTCCTCGCTAGTGTGGGGACTGCGCATGTGCAATCTTGCCGCAAAGGTGGCTTTGGTTTATTAAAAAAAAAAAAGAAAGCTTCTAAATAGTATTACATAAAGAATAAATAAAGAAATATTAAAAGTAGGATATCGGTAGTAAGATTTAGCGATGAATGGGAGGTAGGGGAGGTAGTGGTAGTGCCAGGCAGGGAGTTTAGGGAGAGGAGTTAGTTAGTGGGGGGTGGGCAGAGAGGAGGCAACATGGTGTAGTCGCCTCTCTTGGCAGAAGGAAAAAAACAGGGAACTTAATAAAGAATAAGGGAAAGTAAATGCTGGTAGGGATTCAGGTTTAAGGGGAGGCTTTGGAGGGTAGGGGGAATTTAGTTGTTAGTAGGTCACATGGGTTAGTGTTACCTTACTCTGGCCATGGGGTTCAAGGCCCTGGGTTCGAGGCTTGGTAGGGCTGATTATTTGTATAAATTAGGGAGGGAGCTAGGTGTATTATTATTTTAAAACAAATAAATGGATAAACAGGGTCATAGTCTAAGCTGTGACTATATAGTAAAGGGATTGTCAGAGCAGATGGTATAGTGGTACATTGCTCTGATTTCACTGTATAGGGTTCTGGGCTTGTCACAAGGCAGGTATGATAATTTGGCTGCTGTCACCAGATTTACTTGGAGGTAGGAAGTTAGTGTTTCAGTTTATTATTCATAGATTTAAACTGATGTGACTTGCTAGCTTTAATAAAGATTTATTTATTTCCTACTCTGACAGTTTTTATTTCTTTTCTTTTCTTTAGAGTGAGTGGTGAACACAGCAGAAGCGTTGAGACAGAAGTGGGCCAGTATTGTGGCACAAGTGGAAGACCTGTTTGGAGAGATCCCTAATGATGTTCCGACAGCCAGTAAGCAGGGTCTGAATACTCAAAGAAAGCAGCAGATGGGGACTGGGACTCGGACATCGAGTGCTAAGAGAGCCAAACAGGAGGCAACAGAAGAGAAGACAATGGAGGTTGAGATGCCGGTGGCAGCACCTTCATCTTCAACAGGTAATAATTCAACAGGCTTGGTCAGGGTAGAGGCTGTAGGTGCAGTTACAGGGAGTGATTCAGGGTTGAGTGGGGGTGTACAAGGCACTGCATTGGGTAGGGGTTTGGAGGCTCTAGCTGATTGTGATTTGGGTTTTGATAATACCCTTTCATTGTTAGATTTGGGGCCTGGCCTAGATGATGTAGGGTCAGAGTTCGGGTCGCGGCCGGGGGATTGGTTGGTGATGCAAGCACTATGGCAGGAGGGAGCACCAATTCTATTGACCCCGCACATATCGCTGGTAGTGAAGGAGAAGATTTGGAAAGGGGAATTTATTGATATTTTTCAGTTGATTGATGCGGATGGGGTTCAGCGTTTGATGGAAGTGGAGTCGGCTAATGGGAAGGACCTGTTGGCAGAATTGGAAGCTCTAGGTCACAAGTGGGTGGGTAGGTTTCGGTCAAGGACATGGGATAATTGGGTCTTGGGATTTATATACTACATGGCAATGTATTTGTAGAGGAATAATTTGTTGGCCCTTCTGCTCTTGGCCTATTTTTTGACTATACGGGAGACACAGAGGTTACGACCAGGTAATGCATGGTTTTGGTATGATCAGAAGTTTCATAAAAGGCGGTTGACAAATCCATGCGTTGAGAATTCAGACACCCAAATATTTGGCTTTCTACTATGATGGACACTTTTGGATTGGGTAAAAGGGTGGCTCAGCCAGCGGAATGAGGTGCCGAGGTATACTAGGCTTGTAACGCAGGGAGGTGTTCATGGGTAGGCTGCAGATTTTCCCATGCTTGTTCTCAGTGTATGGGGGCACATGCAGCTACACAATGTGGTAGGGGTGATGGTCAGTTTGGTGGTCAGGCATCTTATTTCACGGTTCCAAGAGGTTGGGATGGTCCTCGCATGGCGATGCAAGGAGTACGCGGCTGGGCTAACTTTCATGGTCAAAGCGAGGGGCCCTTTCCTGGAGGTAGGGAACACCCAGTGGACCCATTCACCTATTAAGGTTCAGGTCTTGAAGGAGCTGCTGGCACGTTATCTGCTGCAGGCTGTGGCTGGGAAATTAAATTAGGGTTTTTCTAGGGGGTTTTCGATTATCTACTATGGTGGGTGATGGTAAGGTGGGGGAAAACTTGGGGTCTGTGAGAGGGAGGGAGAATGTTTTGCGAGCTTTGATTGAGAAGGAGTGTCAGGAAGGGAGATTGCTGGGCCCATTTGATTGGCCACCTTTTCCTGAATTTAAAGTATCACCACTAGGATTGGTTCCCAAGAAAAAGCAGGGTGAGTTTGGTTTAATTCATCATTTGTTGTACCCTGAAGACAAGTCTGTTAATGATTTCATTCCCAGGGAAGAGGTTAAATTGACATATGTGTCCTTGGATGATGCGGTCTGCATCATTAGGAGTTTTGAGGATCCTTGGCTGGTTAGGGTAGATATTGAGTCAGCTTTTCACTTGTTGCTGGTGCAGGAGGAGGATTGGCCATTATTAGGAATGGCGGTGGATGACAGTTTTTATTTTGACACTGCCATGCCTATGGAGTGTGCAGTGGCATGTTCTACTTTTGACAAGTTTAGCACAGCACTGCATTGGATATGGCAGGGTAGGGTAGATGGGCAGCAAGCAGTTCACTATCTAGATGATTCTTCTGTTGGTGGGTGAAGGAAGAGAAGGGGCCCAGGTGGCAATTCAGGAGTTTGGGGTGATGTGTGAGGCCTTGAGAGTACCACTGGCTAAGCATAAGTTGGAAGGTCCTGTGAAGGTGTTGGATTTTTTTGGGTTTGATAGTGGATGCAAGACAGGGTTTGTTTCATTTGCCATAGGACAAGGTCATTCAGCTGCAGGAGAAAGTCATCTGGGCGAAGTCCAAGAGTAAGGTTCGTGTGAGGGATGTGATGGAATTGTTGGGCTTGATGACCTTTGCTTGCAGGGCAGTGCATCTGGGATGTACTTTTTCCCGGTCTGTGGATTTTCTCTTGAAAGGGGGGAAGAGTAAACACCACAGAGTAAGGGTCAGTAAGTTAGTTTGAGAGGATCTAGCTTTGTGGACGAATTTTTTACATCAGTTTAATGGGATCTCATTTTGGCAGTTGGATTGGGTAGGGCAAGGTGATCTGCAGTTGTTTACAGATGCAGTTGGGGGTTTGGGCATGGACGCTTACTTTGCGGGGCAATGGTTCTCGGTACCATGGCCTGCTCATTGGTCTGAAGATTGGAAATGGGACGTTGCCTTTTTGGAGCTGATGCCGATTTGGGCGACTTCTGTGGTATGGCAGGATCATTTTAGGGGAAGGAGTGTGGTGTTTAATTCAGACAATATTGCGGTGGTGAGAGTGTTGCAGGCTAAGACGGCTAAATCCCCTGGTTTGTTATTGGTTCTTCATAAACTTGTGTTGCAAAGTTTGTTGATTAACTTTTCATTTACAGGGTTGCATGTGTCCAGGGTTAAGAACGAGATAGCTGACATGTCTCATTTTCAGCTTTGCAGATTTCGGCAGGTGGCTCCAACAGCAGCATTGCATCCCTTCAGTCGTTCCAGACAAGATTTGGCAGATTGGCCAGTAGTAATTGGCAGGTTGGTGCAGCAGTCATTGGTGGTATCTACAAGGAGAGATTATGGTAGGGCATTGTGCAATTTTGAGTTTGTTGTTGCATTATTTAGCCAGGTTGAGGAAGCAAGGTAAGGCAGCTCAAATGGTGAGGGTGGCATTGGCAGCTATTGGGACATTTGCTCGGTTGGCCAGATTAGTGGACTGCACTAGGTCCTGGACGGTGGGGCGAGTATTGAAAGGCTGGGGTAGAGTTGAAGGTCATGTGTCTAAGTGGATTTTAAGAATGTTGCTAAGGGGTTTAGGTAGAGTATGTGGATGTTTGGATGGTTATTTGGTGTGGAGTACAGTAAACATGTGGATGTATTGTGGGGCTTTTCGTGTGTCTGAGTTGTTCGGTTCCTTGGTGTGGGATGATGTGTTTATATTGCCCAGGGCAGTGCATATTAGGCTGAAGGCTTCGAAGATGGATCAGGAAGGGAGGGGGATGCCGATAGTCTTGGAAAAGGTTGAGTCAAGTTGGAGATGTCCTGTGGAGTGGGGAAAGAGACTGTGGGTGGCTAAAGGAGGTAGAGTTCAAGGGTTAGTTTTTACATCAGTAGGTGGTAGAGCATTGTCAGGTGACCAACTGAATTTGATTATGAGAAGGGCTCTTAGTAGTGATGGTCTAGAAGGGGATAAGTTTTCTTCCCGTTCTTTCAGAATGGACAGGGCATGGGATTTAGCAAAGGGAGGAAGTTCAACTGAAGTTATCAAGAGGGTGGGACGGTGGTCTTCCAATGCCTTTTTGACTTATACTAAGTAGATTGGTGAGAAGTTTCGGTTTAAATTTCTTTTTTTTTTTTTTTTTTTGTTAGGTGAAAGAAGAATCATCATCTTGGGTCATTCTTTTGTATATTGGGCAGCTAGGCATGCGGCGATTAGATGCAATGGAATGAATTTGGGTTTGGAGCATTTCGGACTGAAGATCACCTGGCATGGTGTTAGAGGGGGGATGTGGAGCCAGACATTGCAGGTATTTACCATATTGCAGAGTCAGTGAGGATTGCTGCATGTTTTGTTGATTCATTTAGGGGGGAATGATTTGGGTAGAATTCCGAAAAGGCAGTTGGTTTATCACATTTGCAAAGATGTCTTAGCATTGAGAAGTCTTTATCCATCAGTGGTTTTGCTTTGGTCTGAGGTTATTCCTAGGTTGTTTTGGAGGGAGGCAAAATTTTTTTCTATGGTGGAGAGGGCTCGGAAGTATGAAAGAAATGGGGGTGCATACTATACGGCATGTAGAGTTTGAGAACAGGGATCCCATGTGGTATAGAATGGATGGGGTTCATATCAGCAAATTTGGTCTTGATTTGTTTAAACTTAATTTGGGGTTAATGGTGGAGGATTTAGTGAAAGAGGATATTGTGTGAGGGGGAACAGCCCTTTTGGGCTGGTGGATGGAGAAGAGGGACAGGCTTGCCCCTCTTCTGTTCCCCCTCAGGAAGATAATTGGAATTTGAGGTTGTGACATTTTTGATGATGGAAGACTTGGAGTGGATGGATTGGATTGGTGATATGCTAAGGTGAGTAGGGAGGCTGCCTTGTTATTAGAATGATAAGTGAGCAAGTGGGGGATGTTGCTTATCCAAGGGTGAGCAGGCACGCTGCCCTTATGTTTATTTATGTTATTCTGTTGCAATGTGTTGAATTTGATTGTTTCAATAAAGTTTTCATGTTTACTATTTTTTTATGACATTTGTTTACTGGGAAAGTCCATTGGGCCAAAAATTAGCCCATTTTCAATGGAGGCCTTGAGAGAAAAGCTCCTAGTACAGTTTTACAATACAAGTCATCAGTATGTAATTTATACATAATTCATTAATAAAAATCAAAACAGTCTAGTCTGTAACTTATATACATATTTCACAGTAGAAATCAAAAGCAGTTTGTCACTTATACATAGTTTAAAGCATGAAAACAACAAGTACAAAGTATTCTGAGGACATAAAAAATAATGACAGTACATGAAATAGCAAATGTATGTTGGAGTGTGCTTTAATAGAGCATAATTAGGTAATAATTGAGAGCAGGTGTTGAGGAGGGCAGACCTTGCATTTCCAGTTATTTGATGTGAGTAAGAGGGGTTCATATTACATTATCGAAAGATAATGTAATCAAACAGCCGAAACATCAAAACGGCCGCATTTCGAAACTTTTATTTTACATGCTTCCCTCAAATGCATAATTATTCTCCTCTCTTATGTGCTTTATAGCTACAAGCTGTGCAGCTACAGTGCAGTGCAATTATCTAGCTGCTGCCTGACGTAGCCATGACAAAAGTAACTGTTATATGACAGACTCAAATATAAGCAGAAGTAACCTACTTCAGCTATGGCAAATCAACAAAACAAATTACCCATAGCTGCCATAGCTGCCTGTTGCTGATATGTACAGCATTTAGTTACATGTTTTGTGACGTACCTGTGCATTATGCACAGCTGGCCAGACTGGCTGCTAAGTGCTGCTGCACATCTCTTTTCACAGCAGTGTAAATGACATCTGTCTGCGTTACTGCATTCTTATTTATAGCTGTTCCGCATATTCAGTGATGTTTCCTATAAACCTTTTCTATCTGAATCACATCACCCTTTGTAAGAAACCTGCTACTTTGTGCACTACGCCACTGTGGAATGCTTACTGTTTCCTGAAAATCCCATTTCTCCTCCTTGGCTCCCACTGTCACTCCTGAAAAGGCAGAGGTGCACTTAATACATTATATCTATTTCATGCATCCAAGTAAATCAATAAATGTATTTCCACAATAGTAAACAGATTCTACTAGAAGAAATTATATAAGTGGAACATACAATGGATATCAAGTACTATCAGCAGTATTTCCAGCTACTGCAGTTTGAATTTAAGAGTTCATTCATAGCTTTAGCAGTCACCAGCATTACAAGGTCAAACTACATTTGGGAAAATACTTAAATTTCCAAAAGCAGATCACATAACCACAGTGCATGTATACTGGTGGCCACATAAGAATGCTGATGCACAACATTTATCCAGTATTGTGCATTACGTTATCCAGTATTGTGGATTACGTGCGCGCATGCGTGTGTGTGTGTGTGTGTGTGTGTGTGTGTGTGTGTGTGTGTGTGTGTGCGTGCGTGCGTGTGTGTGTGTGTGTGTGTGTGTGTGTGTGTGTGTGTGTGTGTATATGTATCTGTGTGTTTTTGAGCATGGAAGTCTGAAAGTGTGCTTGCTTTTGTCAACATGATGTATGGGCCACTAGGGCGTAACACAACTGTTGTCAGATCTAACAGCATTAGAGTTGGCTAGTATATGGTTCAGAGGTGTTCTTATGAACTGATAATGATGTCTTTCACATTGTAGCCATCACTGTCCCTGTATCACATATTCTCATTGTCTTCTGTGTGTGTGTGTGTGTGTGTGTGTGTGTGTGTGTGTGTGTGTGTGTGTGTGTGTGTGTGTGTGCGCGCGCGCGCATGCACGCACACACATGTGAGCATGTGTGGATTATAGAGATCAACAAAGAAGCTTCTCCACATGTGTTTAGTATTTAAAAGTATGAACACTAGTAAGTGACTTGGTTTTGCAGTATGCTAAGTCCAAGACTACACTGAGCTGGAGAATTCCTCTTTCTCTGTGGTCACACAATCTTGGAGTTAGTGTATATATAAGTGTGTGTGTGTGTGTGTGTGTGTGTGTGTGTGTGTGTGTGTGTGTGTGTGTGTGTGTGTGTGAGTAATTAAAGTTATTAAAACTCCCAAATATTGACATGTTTTGTCGACACACTTTGGTCAACAGAATAGATGGTCAACCAGTACTCTCGGGCCTAGCCAGTCAAGCATTGTAACAACCAGCAGTATCTAACACTGTACTATAGATACTCAAATTTACTTAAGTTGGAGTTGCCAGACCACCTAAGCTGTCCACCATCCTTCTGAGATCCATCTCATGCTGTGTGATAGCAGGTGGTATCTAACAGTGAGAACTGTTACCATCTGTTAAGTAGGCCCTGCTGAGACCAATTGTTTCTTCTCATTCTAAGTCTGCTCTGCTTGCTTCTATTCTTCAAATTTAGTAGCATTTGGGGGCACAGAAAATACTCCTTGGGTATTTACTTATTTAATTAGTTGGTTAGTGTTAAATAAGGTGTTTTTACCTGCATTGACTGCCAGTTATTCGTGGCAGACTATGCTTCTCTATTTGCAAATATAGCTCCTGTCATTTAATTCTAGCATAACTTTCCTTTTAAAATTTAAATATTTGTAAACTCACCCTTAACCTCCTTAGTAATCTGAACTCACCTCTCTAGTTTTCTTGTTCCTGAATCTTCCTCCTGCCTCCCCTGTTAAAGCAAGTATACCCTGATTTTCCAAGTGGAAGTTAACCCTTTACTTACTACATCCCTTACCCAGGTCTGCTTGTAAATAAAACATGTTACACAGCATCCATGGGACCTGATGGTGTCCCCGGCTGTGTGCTCCACGAACTCAACGAGGAATTAAACCCACAGCTAGTACAGCTGTTTAATCATAGTCTTACCTCTGGATACGTACCCAGGGAGTGGCGCACTGCAACTGTGGTCCCACTTCACAAAGGCGGTGCCTCCACCGACCCTGGAAATTACCGGCCCATTAGCTTGACAAGCCTTATCTGCAAAGCCATGGAGAGGATCATAATGGACCTCATAAATAAAGACATAGGGAATTTACAGACTTTGGATCCATCCCAGTTTGGCTTTGTCAAAGGCAGATCATGCCTTCTAAACTTGGTTGACTTTTTCAAACAGTCACCAAAGCCATTGATGAGGAAAGGCAGTCCATACAGCCTACCTCGATCTGGCGAAGGCCTTTGATACAATACCCCACTCGGGTATCATTGAAAAACTCATCAGCTTAAATGTTAACCCATACATCACAAGATGGGTTGCAAACTGGCTGAGTGACAGAACCCACAGGGTCAGAGTTGCTGGCGCCATGTCAGACTCAAAGCCTGTCACAAGTGGTGTACCACAGGGCTCAGTCCTGGGCCCACTCTTGTTTGGCATCTACTTTTCCAAGTACAAGCAAACACAGGAGGGTTATGGCTGACAAAGTTTGCAGATGACTGCAAACTGGGCCATAGTAGAAAACACATCTGACACAGATATCCTTCAGAAGGGTCTCACAGAAACGGATAACTGGTGCCAGAGCCATGGCCTAAAGTTAAATGCCAAAAATGCATAGTCATACCCTTCGGGAAAAACAAGGTTACCCTAGCTACCAAATAGGTGGCAATCCACTGAGTACAGAAGAAGTTATCAGGGACCTGGGGACCCAGGTTGATAGTAGTCTGTCATTCGACACCCATGTAGCTAAAGTAGTTAGGAAGACCTTCTACATTGCCCACCTTATCATGAAGGGATTCTCATCTAGATCAAGGGAGGTCATAGTCTCCCTATACTCATCACTCATCAGACCAATGATTGAGTACAATGCCCCATTCGGAATGTATCTGACCCGACACTTGAAGCAGCTGGAGAGGCCACAAAAGTTCCTCACCAAAAGGATAAAGGGTCTCAAACATCTGTCCTATGCTGCCCGACTGAAAGAACTCCAGCTCTATTCAGTCACTTACCGCTTGCTCAGAGGTGACCTTTGCCTAACATACAAGGCCATGTCAAACCCAGATTTGATGAATATGCTTCACCTCAAAAATCTAGATCCGTCAGAGCCACAAGGGCGGGAGACTTAAACCTCGACACGGCTATTAATAGGACGTGCTGGAGGGATAGATTCATCACCCAAAGACTCCCTATGCTGTGGAATAAAATCCCGGTATATGTGAGGCAGAGCACCTCGCTGGCCTTGTTCAAGAGAAATCTTGACCAATGGATGGGAGATCGCAGATATACCCCAGGGATTACCTCAGTGTCACTGCTCAACAGAGGCACAGCAAAATAATGGGTATAGTTCCCCATACTAAAGGGGTGGCGTAAGCCACAAAACTATGGGCTAGGCTTGTAAATGCCCTCGGGCAGATAGCCTAGTATGAACCTATGAACCTATAATACTACTGCTGTTTTTTGTCCAAGATCCTTTTTTCCTTTTTTTCAGTAACAGTGACCCACAGAAGACATACTGTTTCACTCATCACACACATAAATAAACAATGTCACTAAATAATATTCCTAAGCACCATGTACTTCAGTAACAGTTGCATGTTCAAATATGTTTTTTCTAACCTAAATGCACATTGCTACCACAAATGAGAGTTGTCTTCTCATTTCAGTCAGATTGTGTCTCTGTGTGCTTGTACATGCCATACTGTTTGGCACAAAACCAGAACAGTATTGCAGAAGACATACAGACCTTATATTCGGCTCTGTATATTGTGGTATGTTGTGAACACAGTGGAGTTTGTACCTAAACTAGCTGTCATTCTTCTTAAGACAGGCGTCCTAGCTTAGTCAGATACAGTAATATAAATTATTTAGTGTGAGCCTGTTACTGTAGAAGTCATAGCTTCCATCTTATTACTTGTCACCTATTGTACAGTATTTGTCTTGATGTCTCAGGCTGAGCCAGATCGTGGTCAAATGGGGGCCCAGGCAGGGTAATAGACCAGAGCTCACCAGCTCACCACCACCATTATTCCAGTATCCCATTAGTTGGCTGTCTCTCCCCAGTTACCATAAACACTGTACAAACCTGTCACTGTGCATACTACTTTCTTTAGTTTAACATTGAATATAAAGCTGGTGAATTAAATTTAAAAACTTATTTCAATTTAGAGAACACTGCGGTGGTGGTGCTGCGGTAGCGTTGTCGCCTCAAAGTAAGACGTTATCCTGTTCGATTCTCAGCTAGAGCGTCTTCTGTGTGGAGACATGCATGAATGGGCGTACCTTCGTTGAAGGTTGTGCGTCAGCACCAGCAACTCGGCACGTAAAAATCTACTGCCAATCATTAGCGGACCGGAGTTCCACTGCGGCGACCCCTAACCGGGAAAGGCCGAAAGACACAACAACAACATTTCAATTTAGAGAACAAACACTGATGACTGATGACTAAACAAAACAGTCTCACATTAAAATGAATTTAGCATGAGCAACAGTAAACTTACATTCCCTTGAAGCTCACAATCATTGGAAGTGCATTGAATACCTCTCAACTGTGCTATAAGCCTGTTCAAAAGAAACCAAGGATTACTGATAGAGTAGGAACTCACCCTTGTAGAGAATGTAATATGTGTCAGTTTCTTTGCAAATTATAAGAGCTCCAATCTTGTTTATTTAGCTAGCTGCACTGTTTGTAAAAGATTTTATGTTGGTAAAACTAACAGTTTTGAAAAGACCGTGTACGTGAACATATCTATGATGTCTCTAGAAAAGATAAAACAAATGCACTGTCAAAACATATTTTAGTTGCTGGAAGAACTCATAAGTTTAAGTTTATTGTGCTACAACTTTTTAATGTTAGCATTAGAGGTGGTGATGTCTGCATTAAAACATAATGTATTGAAAATAAATGGATTTTAGAATGACAAAGTGACAGAGGGATGGGTCTAAATGACTATGTTCCTTTTAGACCACTGCTCAGGTCACGTGACCTTAAGAGGTAGACCTGAAACTGTGTGTATTTAAGCAGCATTTTATACCTGTTTTATTAGAGCTGAAGAAGTACCTGGATAGGTGTGAAAGTGCTTGTCATTCTCTTGGATGTTTTTAACATGTTTATGTTGTTTTATTTAAAATTTGTATGCTGTTTTATTAAACTCTGGATCCGCAACTTTATTGGATTCAACCATGTTGACTGGTTATTCTTCTGTTTGGATTGTTTGGGTCGTGTTTAACCAGTCTTCATCCACCTGCCTTGGTTTGCCTTTTAACTTTGCAAGGTTCCAAACATGCAGGAATACCAATGCCAAAATTGTGTAGTGCTTCAGAAAGCATGAAAGTTAAGACATAATCTATAACTCGCACATAATACTAGCTGAAAGACTCCTCAGTAGCTAAACATACATCATGCTTCTTTTTAGCATATATTCCTCACTCCCAGATAAGCACATACACAGATACACGCACACACACAGACACACACACACACACACACACACACACACACACACACACACACACACACGTGTGTGTGTGCTTTAAGTATCAGCTTTTGTATTGGAATTATTTCCTCTCCTTCACCCACAGGGCTTTCCTTTACTTTTTCCTGTTTTTAGTATTATTACATCAGCAGTTAAAACTAATCAATTTGGGTATCAGTCTAGTCAATACAAACATCTCTGGGTATCTATCTGAAATCAGCCTAAGAATACAGAGTGTAGCCATGACAAACATTTAGTGATGAATGCTGGGATAGCTAGGATATGAGTACAGTATATTCTATGTAGCCATATCTCTGGCACATGATAATATACCAAGTATCTATACAATATTACTTTGCATGGTAACATAACTAGTATACATCAAAGGCTTGGGTGAAGGTAGTTATTCACATGTAGAGTATATAGTAAAATTTGCACATTTACCATGTATAGCATTATTGCCTGGCACTGGTGTTCACAAGCAGTATTCACAGTACAAATATATATTACCCCCCAATGTATTACGTCAGCCCAAAGCACAGCCATGTTATCGATTCAATAAATGAAATTCTAGAACAGACTGATTACTCGGTGTGCATTCTATTTTACATTGAACCTCCAAACAAATGTAGGGCTAGAAACAAGCTATGGCTGAAGATGGAAGCAAAAAAAGGGGAGGGTGGCCTAACGGTTAAGGTGTTTGCCTTGCAAACACAAGGTGCAGGGTTTGAGTTTCACAAGCGATAATTGACTAGGCTTAAAATGGCTCACAAGAGCAATTAGCCTAGTACTAATCTATGAATCTATTAGTTAGCTATACTGACCAGTATACAAACATTGTGTATTCAAGTTCTAAATGCCACAGTCACACAATAAACTTAGTTTGCATTTTGCTTCAGCAAACAACCCGGAAATTTCATAATGCTATAACTAACTTTAAATTCTAATAAGCAAATTAATAAAACACAGTGTAAATTACCACTTAGAAGTAGATACAAGCAGTTTAATCAGAGATGCCCTGGGATTCAGAGAATTTCTCTCACCTGCACTAATTGCCTAACATGAGCCGGTCAATTAGAGAAACAGGGAGAGCAACTCCATTTAAGAGACAGGGTAAGGGCGCACTGAGAAACACCTCATTAGTGGATAATTACCATATTGCTGAATACAATGTTATGCTGTCAAACCTGATAGTGATGTTGTTTACCCTAGCAGCTCACGTATGTCGTTAGCAAAGGTGTTCTCAACACACACACACACACACACACACACACACATTCAGATACCCATGCACTCATATATGCACACATGAAAGCAAACACAGACATACATATACATAAACATGTGACCCCCTACACTAACTACCAAAGTGCTACCACACAGGCAAACACACGTACACACAAAACACAGAATCATGCATGCACAGACAGATGCACACACACACACACACACACACACATGCACACACACATACACACACACACACACACACACACACACACTCTCTCTCTGACAACCCCCACCCTTATGGCTTCACTGTACTTATTTGTACCACAATCCTCTTATAGGAGTAAACAGGTGACCACCATCTTTTGATGACATTCTATTTTTCCTCTTAGAGTTAAAGTAATCTTCCCTTTATGAATTCCTCATCCTCTTATCTTACTACCTCTGATTTCCTTTCTCATTTCAGTAACCTTTCCATCCCTTACTCTAGCCAATTCCAAACTGCCTCTGCTACCACCCTCCCCTCCATACATCACTTTATTCTACTTCAGAACTATCACTTCCAGAGGTATACACTCACTGCTCAAATTAAACTTGATAGCCCCCCGTACATGTTTTTTATCTATGCAGTGACAACATCATAACGCCAATGAAACATATATACATTTTTTCACTTTATTTATAATGTATGTATATATTGCATTTTGTCTTTCACTTTGTATATAATGACTTGTGTCTATTGTGTTTATCAACAGGCTGAGACTAAAATAGGTCCAGTGGGATCAATGCTCTACCTTGGTTAATATATTTAAAATAAAGTAAATAAAGCAATACAAAATCATACTGCTTGGTAATGCAGCCTCATTTGCACTTCAGCAACTTCAACTGCAAATCAATTAAGGTGCTTTAAAACAAAGTACCAAATTAAAAAGTCGCATAAAACAGACAAATCACATGTAAAACATACAGGTGACTTCATACAAAACATAGGAAGAAATAAAATGACCCACAACTGGGATATTTCCAAGTATATTTGGGGAACGGAATGCAACACCCAGGAGCAGCAATATGGTACCACAAGCTCCTTTACTTAGCAGAGATTCAAGTTTTGTATAGGCAGACATACTAACACCCAAGACTTTAAACACAATATGAAATCAAACCAGAAGCAGGTGCAGGTTTTGCAAGACAGGTGTAATATGTTGGTACCTAGAACTGCCATTGAGTAGTCTGGCCATAGAATTCTGTACCTTCTGCAAGCAGTCATCATAGTGTATGGCAGTACATGGTAAATCACATTACAGTTATCAAGGTTGAAGGAGACCATGGCATGAACGATTACTGACAGATCAGCTTAATGCAATAAGTCTCCGATTTTGGAAAATCTTCAGGTGGGAAAAGGAAACTTTAACAACAATAAACACTTGGTTCAGGAATGTCAGCTGAGAGTCCAGGATCACGTCTAAAACATGCACCTTATCTATAAAGTCAACCTTATTATCTTTGTAGATTACATATTTAGGGAGAAAAGAAGAAGAGGAGACTCTCAAAGTAGCGTGAATAGCCATGACCTCAGTTTTATGGGTGTTTAATTTTAACTGATTTGAAGTAAGCGATAAATGGATGCCCTCTAGGTCTTCAGCAAGGGTATACACATTTGTCCAGTCTTCTTAAGGAGATGTAAATATGGAGCTCATCAGCATATACGTGATATGTTAGGCCCCTCCCACACATTAAATCTCAAGGTGGAAGCATTTCACCATGAAAAAAGAAGGCCCAAAGTCAAGCTCTGTGGTATTCTACAGTCACAAGGATATGAGAAGAAGGTATAACTACTCTAACATATATTTTGGGTGTGACCATAGAGGAATGAGGCAAAACACCATAGAAGAGATACCACAGTAACATCTTAAAGGCTTGATGAAGATACCATGATCTGTGGGCAAATGCTGCTGACTGAACAAGGAGGACCACTACTGAATAACACTGCTGGTATCCTGCAGTGAAGAGATCATTGATATGGCATATAGAAAACCCTGATTGAAATGGATCCATGAGCTCACTGCAGTGAGTTAGGTCTCAAGCTGCAAGAAGATGAACATCTCACTAACCTTAAGGGGAAAGAAAGATTTGAAATAGCACAGTAGTTATAAGGAATGTTAGAGGTCAAAAGATGGTTTTTGATGGTAGGAATCACAAGGACCTTCTTTAAAGCTGAAAGAAAGACCCCAGTCTTCAATTTAAAAAAGAAGATCTGATGGATAACTGAGCTGAGGACACCAAGACTGGTCAATACAAGCTTAGATGGACAAAGATCCAGACTGCAGCTCATAGGGCACAAACTTGAGACCACTGACAAACTCATTATAATCAGGAATATCAAACACTATAAAAGTGGAAGAACAAACCTCACTCTAAACAACTGGTAGTCCTGTGGGGTCAAGGCAAGGAATAGCTGATCGGATAATGGCAATCTTGCCAGCAAAAATAGCAGCCAATTCACACTTTGAGGAAGATAAAGCTCAGTGAATATATAAAGTTCAAAGAATGGTAAGGCAGGGCTGTAGAAAGTCCTGCAAATGGTAAGGCAGGCAGGGCTGCTCACAACCACTTGAAAGTACCTGGCCATTTGGTTATCCACTGCTGAGACCTCTCTGGAGATTTGCATTACTCAAACAAAGAGACTTACTCACATATGCATATAAGTGCAAGCAACAGTAATGCAATGATTGGCAGTGCTGCCTTATAAAACTTAGTTCATTTACCATGTTCTTTGCTCCAGAAGAATTTTCACTCTGGATTCCATTTTCCTTCATATTTCCCAAATACATGTGGTATATTAACAGATGATGCTCCCAATATCTTGTAGGTACCTGTGCAGTGTACAGTATATGCACCTTGCAATAGACTTGTATTCCACCAAGAACTGGTTTCCTTCCCTATGCCCACTGCTTGGGATAGCATCTGGTTCCCTATGACCATGAACTGGATAAAGTGGAAATTAAAATATATAAATGGGTGACAAAGTTCATGTGTGCGCTTAGACACAGCATTACTCCAGTTTTGCACACTGAGTTTAATATGTCTAATTATGTTTGTTAACATACCTTGCTAAACTGCAGTTTTTTAACATTTCCTTAATGCTCTCCAAGTGTCTCCTGAAAAGGAATCATGTTTGCTGAGCCCAGAGAAATCATGTGGCTAACAAGTTTATCAATAAATACAGTACATTAATAAACAAATAAATCTATTGTAAAGCACTCAGGGAAGCTGAAGTGCAACACCAACAAGATAATCCTATCTCCTATATTCTTTCACCTGGTAAATAGTGCTGGAACTTACTAGAACAGTTCTGACCATTTAAATATTTGTGTGTTCCAGTCACTCATGTTTCTAACTGTAAATACCAGTGTCAAAGGTGAACAGCGGAATGTATTTTATACAAAGGAGGGTACTTGCAAGAAGAGGTGCTCTGATACATCTTTCAGTTTTCTTTTTTTCTTAGCATATTTCGCCAATTATTATTTCTCTCAATGCTATTTGTATCCACCCTTTTTAATATTATTTTGATTCTATATTTATTCCTTGTGTCGGTTTTCAGTATTATAGTTCTAAAACTTGAATTCTGAGCTCTATTATACTGACACCCCTGCAGAAAAACTTTAAATATGCGAAGAAATGAAAGAGATAAATGCATGGGTAGAGAATGTCTTTTGTTTCCCCCATCCTCAAAAGTAATATTACCAGGTCCACACTTGCAGCAGATTCAGGAATTTAGACCAATGGAATTGTAATTTATTTTTAGTGTGCCAGATTTTGTTTAATGGGGTTCAGAGTGACTGTACTTAGAGAGGTCTGGTTTCAGAAGCATGGTACTCAGTGACATCTGTTGCTTCCATCTCAGTATATAAAATGAAAGTTAGGAATTCATTAGTGTGGTATTAGCATTACAGTCCTGTCTGCATAAAACAAATCTTGCACTTCTACAAATACTGTACCTTCCATTACTACTGTGTGTCAATGATTCACAGAAATCAGGAACCACAATTCCTTTGTAGTGATAGTTGTATCAACTTTCTTCATATGAAACAACAAAAATGAGAAACATTGTCTAGAATGCAGTTGTTTTGTAATTAGATTCTTTAAAAATGCATCTGCATTAGTCCACTATATGATTTTCCACTCCTGTGCACAATTTACTTGTCTGTGCACATCTTAAGCTGAGAGTTTGCAGATGCAGAAATCTGTCACGTAGTATTTACAACAGAACTGTAAAATTGCTAGATAGGCAAAGCAGATGTAATTTTTACTAGACTAGGTTCGAAGTCTAGCCATGTTTCTAGCTGGTGATCACCATGGATAATGGAGCGGCTTCAGGCCTAGTCCTGTTACTTACTAGAACTTCCTTCCTTCTGAGATACAGAACAGTCACTGCTGTTTGCTTTGCAAAAGTAATCTGAGAATTTGTTTGCTTACATGAGATGCTGGCATTTGTATGTAATATTATTATTCTGACTTATATGATCTCATTACTATTGTTCTACGGATATCTGCCACGCTGGAATGTTATGTTCTTTCTCTTTCATTTAATGTACTCAGCTCTGTGGCCACTGATGCTCTATCTGTTATATTTGATCTGTTTGTTATTGTAAATGCTTCTGTGCTGTGTTATCTTTCAAGTGCCAAATCTTCTGTGCCTTGTTAATCTTTCCATTGTTGTATTTGATAACTCTTTTGACTTGCTTCTTTTTAAGAACATTATATATTTGTCTTGGTAGTTAATATTTCTGCTTATTATAGTCAGTGTTTGCTGTTTATATTCAAATAATTTTGACACGTTACTATAGAACTTTATTATCATTATATAAAAAAGGCAGTGCACATTGAATGTTTTTGGCAGAGGACAAAAATCCTTCAAAACCAATGTATAAAACAGTATTGTACTTCTAAACCTTCACTCACTCCCTCTCTCTTTCACTTATTAGCTGTACTATGACCAAGCGACATTTAGCTGGTTATAATTTACTTTCTAGAACAATTATTTGCTAAGATGACACACTGGCATATTTAATATCAGATCTGACAATGGATAAGGAATGCTTGATCCATCTAATCCGCATGCTACAATGCAGTGCAATCCAAAAAGCTGTCACTATATTTGCCTCTAAATTTCTGTTTCTTTGCATTAGCATTAGTTCTGTTATGTTTAATCCATGCATCCTAAATTATTTTCCTTCAGCCACTTCCACTGGAGCAGTGTATCCAATGTGTTTTGCTGGGGAAAAATGTTTTTTTTATCTCCCCAAAGTTTATCCTGGCCATTTGTTTAATTATTACCCAGCTTGATGGGCTTGTCAACACTTTCATCTAAGACTTGAGCAAAAGGGGAGCAAGAACTTACAAGTGTGGCAAAGTATAATACAGTACATGATTCATAAAATAAAGTAAGGTGTTCTGAATACACATGAATGCATATGTAGAACAGGGATAAACTTGTAGTCCAAAATACATCTAGGGATATATAGTCAGTACTGTACTCATTAAGTTCAGGATTAAGTGAAAAGTGGAAGGATGTTGTTTCCAAACAAGTAACAGGAGTAACAATCACCTTGAATCACAGTCAGCACTCAGTGAAGTTCAGTATAAGCCACAGTGAACCACTGATGAGAGGCAACAGAGTAAAGTAAACAAAAAAAAAACATGTAGGGTACAAAAAGGAAATAAACACAGGCCATAGAGCAAGCTAAATGTAATATAACACATACAGAAGTCCTGGAATGTTATCAGGGCCCATTGATGCTGTGTCCTTGTATTTAATGAGTCCAGCCAGTACATGCTCCCTAGTTATAGCTGGAGGGGTTATGTTTGAGGGTATTATTGAGGGATGGTTGGGAGTGAGAGGGGAGTAAAGTTGGAACTAAATTTGCCCATTAACAGGTTCTCTATATCATTAGGCTCAGTGAATATGGCACCGTTAACCACCAGTTCAGCACATTACTGTGTGCTGCCCTTGCAGTTTCTGACATAGCTGTAGAAGGCCTTATGGTTATCTTTCACCGGGAAGGATATCTTAACCTCAAAGTTGGCTTTGCTTGAACTAATTAGCTAGTTGGCTTTGCTTGAACTAATTAGCCCTCTTAGTTGCCTATTTACTCTGATGAGAGAGTTTTTATCTTCATGGGAATTATTCTTCCTGATTTTTGCCATAATTGTTTTTCCTTTTGTTGTATATCTTCTTTAGTTTGGGATGCCACCAGGGCAGTTTGATTCTGGGGCGAGTTCTGGGCTTGCTTCTGATAGGTACAGCAGCTTCTATGCATCCACTGACATGGCTGTACAGGGTTTCAGAGAGCAATTCAGCATAGACTGGTGTGTTCTCTAGGTTTGGAGGGGCATTGACTTTTGACAAACCATCACTTAATAACAGGTAATTTGCCTTGGAATAGTTCCTAACTGTTACTTGTTTTAATGGGATTACAGAGTGATTTTGATTTTGAAGGAGACAGTTTTATGGTCAGACCTTACCAGGGAGGATGAGACATGGGGGGGGCAGCATTCTCCCATATTTGTGAGCACAAGTTCCAGTATTCTAGAGCTGCTAGCGGGCATATTCTGTATTTGATCAAGGGTGTTTGTATTAACAAAATCCAGGAATTTCTGTGCCTATCGATTCCCAATCTACAGAGGAGTAATTAAAGCCTCACATGAGTAAGGTGTTAGATTGGATGGTAAGTGTTTCCAGTAGACAGTGTATGCATTGTGAGCTTTTTGGGACATGGAGCATGACCTTTAGCCGGCTAGGATATGATAAGTGATTTTGTATATGGTGATCTGCACATGGAGGAAATCCAGTGCACCATCCTATTTGATTGCCCTATAGGTATGCTTGTTATTGATGTATATTGAGACATGTCCACCTCCACATGTAGCCCCTTTCTGTGCAGTTGCTGGCCTAAAAGTGTGGAAGGCACTGATATATTGCACTACTGGGGTACTCTTTGTGATGATGTGAGGTAGTGCCAGCTATGCCTGAGAGAGTAGAGCAGTGCACATGTAGCATAAGCCAGCATAGCTACCTGGAGTTTTGTAAATAATTATATGTCATTTCTATATCAAACTGATTTGTATAGGTGCTTGTGTTGAAAATTTATTTGTAAAGCTGCTTGTATTAAAAAAGTACCAACAGTGGGTCCTGACAGACAGAAAAGAAATACACCTGTATGTCAGACTGTATAGTAACTCTTGAAATGAATATATTGTAATAGAGGATACTGGAAGAGAAGAGGTTAATCTCAGTCCAGCTAACTTTGAAAAATAGTCTGAAATTAAGTTACCTGGTTTAGACCATAAAGATTGTACCTTACAGTTCTGATTGCTGCTAGAGACAAATGTCTTTGAAAACCAGAACTAGGAATCCTACTACTGTCCTTAGGGGTGAACTAATTGCTACCATGGAAGGGTGGACGTTTTTGAAATGGTTTTAAAGCTTCCAGAAGCTATAACACATCTTAGCAAAGCTCTATGTGTAGGTGTGTAGGTATTGTGATACATATGTGATAGATTTTGGTTACATTTCTAGTAAAGGGAGTAGTGTGGGAACCAGAGTCAGATGAACAGATGTATGTGATGTTATTCTGTAATCCAGAACTGAAATGATGTTTTAATACTAGATGAGACAGAAATCTCAGGGCAGTCTGTGAAACCTGACAAAATAAGGACCACTCACCTACATCATCTTTTCTTGTTCTAGTAAGTGAACTAGGGGACAGTAATTCTTTAGATCAGTCAAGAAAATATAGTGAGATTAGTTAAGTAGTATTTTTCTGTATCTGTGTGAACCTTTCCAACTGTGTTATTTTTGATATTTCCTTTGAAACTCTGGTGTTTACTGTAAATAGATATTTACTATTTTCATGTTCTTTTATTATTTACTATTAAATATATTTACATTTTTCATTGTGGTTGGTTTTATAGAGAATATTTTAACCTTAGAGAGTACTTATATTTATTTGGTGACACCGTGGCCACTCCTGATAGCCTTGCTGCATTGGTCAAACACTACCATTTGTATTAATATTAATTTTACTCAGTATAATTGGGTACCCTTGTAAGAGCCTTAGACTAGCTGGCTTTGGAGTGTTCTGCTGGCATTATCTATCTTATAGTCTGGGCAGAGGGTCATAGCTGGTAAATCTGTGCCAGCCTTTCCCAGGTGTGTGTGTGTGTGTGTGTGTGTGTGTGTGTGTGTGTGTGTGTGTGTGTGTGTGTGTGTGTGTGTGTGTGTGTTTGGGGGGAAGGAAATCAAATCTCAGGGAGTATGTGTGTCAGCTACTTGAAGCAGGGATACAGAGCACTGGTTTCACAGAGAGGGGGGTGGAGAACTTGGCTCGGAACACTTGGCTGAGAACTCAGCTCTACAGCTGTGGTCACTGGGGGGTATTATTTGGGGGCCTGGAGAGGGAGGGATAAACCCAGCCTCACGACTGAGTGTGCTCATCCTGGCATCCGTGGTGAGGATTGAGGATCCTTAATTACTGGCCCAGAGGAGGGACTTCACACTCTCTGCTGCTGTAAACCATGTCTCTGTAACTGCACAGATATCTATATTTATGAGTATTAGGAAGGCATGGAGGGAGTGTAGTGTGTTGTAGGGTCTTGGTATTAAGCAGTAACATCTTGAGGTTCTGTTGGGTTGATTTTCTATGTTGGTAGGTTAATCTGGCATTGCCTAAAAAGGCACTGTGGGGGTGGAAAAAGCCCTAGCCAGTATTCAAAAGCCTAAAGGGGAAAGGTGCGACCACCCTTGGCAAAGCAATGTGGTCTGTTGACCATGTCCTCCCAAGCTGACAAATATTGGATCCCCTTAGTATGGCACCAGAAAGACAGCCAGTTGTTGAAATCAGTCATATTGTGGCATCATTCTTGGTGATGATAATATGCTGCTCAGTGCCAAGGTCATATAAGACTGAGACACATAGCCTGAAAGCTCCATAATGTTTCTCCTCATATAGTCCAGGGAAGTATATCTCAGGTCATTTACACCTACATGGACTACAATGGTATCATACTTGTACCTGTGGCTTAATGACTTGAGTGTATGCATGATATGGCAGATCCTGGCTCCAGATAAGCAACTAAGAGTTATCTTTTCTTTGTTCAGTCTGGTTAGAGGGGTATCAATATATCTTACACTGGAGTCCAGTAAGACAAGAGCTCTGGGAAGTGTGCTTGCTTGCTCCACTAACAGTGACAGTAAGTGTGGTGTTAGGTGGTGTTTTTTCTTAGTACCTTTGGTCTTCCTGAAGCATAGCTTTAACAGTGGGTAGTCTAGGTTAGGAGCAAGCCACTGGATGTTCTTCATTCCACATTGCTGCAGTCCTAACTATTGGGTAGTCCACTGTCCAGTCGGCCCGAATACCAAAGTATATGGCTGACGTCGGTCAGGGCGCATTAGACTGACGTCAGTACGTCAGGGTACTAATGCGCATGACTGACGTCATATCCTCAGTCTTTTTTGCCGCATGGTCCGATGCAGAAGCAATTTTGCGAGTGCAGGTTGGCGTTCTGAAAGTTTCTGAAGTCAGAGTTTCAGACCGAATCAAAGTTGGCTAAGTACCCCGTGGAGAATATTTTGTTTTTTTCTTGCCTCAGTATTTAACCGGATGTCAGAAAAAGTGAATAACTGTATTTCTTGTGGGAAACAGATACCTCATAGGGATTACCATACTTTGTGTATACCTTGTTTAGGGCCTGAGCACGACGTTGTTGGTTGCCGCTCTTGTGCTAGATTTAACAAGCGCACTATTAAGAGAAGGTTAGACTGTGCCAGGTTAGTTTTTGGGAAGCGTTGTAATTATAAAATGCCGTCGGATGCTCCGACGCCCGCTTCGGGCAAAAAGCGCAAGGACAAAGCAGCAAAGCCTAGAGTGGAAGAACCGACAGTCCCTGACGCCGGTTCTTTAGAAGGCTCAGTGGAGCCGGAGGTTCTGCCAGGTGTTTCTTTGGAGTCTCAGGGAGAGACTTTATTGTTACAGGATGTATCCTCTCAGGAAGTAGGCCAGGCTGAGGGGGCTTCTCAGGTGGCTGTTCTTCCCTCTCTTCCTAAGGTGGTTAGAGCCTCCCCCTCTGTTTCCAAGGCTTCTTTGAGAGGCAGGCCAAGTGTAGCTTCAGTGGGGGTTTCTCCTAGTGCTTCAGGGTCTTTGCCTAAGAAACATATGCTTAAAATGGCAGAGGATTTGATTTCTATGATTAGAGGTTCTATGCCCCCTCCTGATAAGAGGCCTAGGGTGGAACCTGAGTTTGAGAGTTTTGAGCACTGTTCGGAGGCTTCTGAGTCTTCGGCTGAAGACTTGCAGGAGTATCCTCCTTATTCTGATTCTGATGTGGATGATTCTACTCCTTCAGCTTCTCCTCCTGAGGATTTTTCATTTTCAGAGACTCTGCATTCCATGAGGGAGCATTTTAAATGGGAAGGTCACGATTTCTCTGATTCCAGGAAGAGGCTTATGGAATTCTTGTTTTTACCCCAGCATAGGCCTTTAGCTATACCTCCTGTTCTGAATGTGGTGGAAGATGTTTTTGCAGAGGCTTCCCTGAATCCTGATTCTTTGCCTCCTGCCCCAGTTAAACCGGATAGGTACTATAGGGTGCCTGAAGCTCATAAGTATCTTTTTAAGAGTCCTAGGGCAGACCCGGAAACTGTCTCTCAGGGGCCTAAAGGGGTGAAGGCCTCTGTTGTTAAAAATCCTGTTCCTCCTGATAAAGAGGCAAGGGCTTTGGATAGATGGGGAAAGAAAGTGTATACTTCTTCCACTTTAGCCATGAGGGCGTTGAATTGTCAGTTTATCAGAATTACCTCCTTTCTCAATTGAAATCTAAGGTGGATGCTCTGGCAGAAGGTATTGAGTGTAAAGAGTTGCAGGATTTAGTTCATGTGTCTGAACAGGTGGGTAAACATTCCTTGCAGTGTGGTTTTGATGCTGTGCAGGCCTCCTCGAGGGTGGCTGCCACTGGTTCTGTTCTTCGTAGGCATGCCTGGTTGAGAGATCAGAATTTAGCTGAGCATGTTAAAACAAGGATTTTGGATGCTCCTTTGCAGTCTGATGTGTTGTTTGGTTCGCCTGTGGAAGCAGTTTTAAAGAAAATGGAGGACAAGGCTAAGTCTATGCAAACTGTTAAGGATTTTTTGCAGGTGCATCCTCCGAAGTTTAGTAGAAATTGGCCTACTAAGGGATGGACTTATCCTGCTTATGATTCCTAGTCTAGGGGTAGGTCTAGACGTGGTAGGGGTAGAGCTCAAGGTTCTTTTAGGCCTAGGACAGGGAGTTCCCCTGCTCAGACTTCTGGTGAGGGCAGGGGTCAGTCCTTTCGTAAGCAGACCCAATGACCTGCCTTTTCAGCTGCCAGTACATTCTCGCCTGGCAGCACCTTTGGGAGGAAGGCTGTCTCTTTTCAAAGAAAATTGGGATTTAATTACCCAAGACAGATGGGTTCTGGATATCATTCACCACGGTTACAGGTTTTATTTCCATACCTTGCCTCCTTTCAAAGGCATGCCAGACATTTCTCCTCTACAAAGAAAAGAGGCTCACAAGCAAATTTCTCTGTTGCTCCAAATAGGGGCCATTCAGTCAGTTCCTGTGCCAGAAAGGGGCCTAGGATTTTATTCTCGCCTGTTCCTAGTACCAAAGAAAGGGAACACGTGGAGACCAATTTTGGATTTATCTATCCTCAACACTTATCTGGACATTCCCAAGTTCAAAATGTTGACGTTACAACAGCTTTTACCTCTGCTGGGCAAAGATCACTGGATGGTAACTTTAGATCTCAAGGAAGCTTACCTTCATGTGCCTATAAGGCTAAGTTGCAGGAAGTATCTGCCTTTTCGAGCTGGAAATTCTCATTATCAGTTCTCTGCATTGCCCTTTGGCTTATCTACTGCGCCCAGAGTATTCACAAAGGTTCTGGCTCCAGTGATAGCTTACTTCAGGCTAAAAGGAATTCAAATCTATCCTTACTTGGACGACTGCCTGATTCTGGCTCAAGAAAAGGAAGACCTTCTACAGCATTTGGAATATGTCATAGCAGTGCTAAGATGCCTAGGGTATTCTGTGAACGAAATAAAGTCCAGTCTAGTACCCTCTCAAGACATGTGCTTTCTGGGTGTGAGACTGAATACAGCAGCCCAGATGGCCTTTTTAACCCCGGACAAACAAAAGAATCTTTCCAGTTACTTCCATCAACTATCTCTTCAGTCCGGGCTGACTGCAAGGACAGTCCTTCAAGCCTTAGGGTTCATGGCATCTTGTATTCTGGTGCTTCCCAATGCCAAACTGCATATGAGGAAGCTACAATGGTATCTGAATAATCTATGGACACAGCACTGCCAGGATTTGGACACTGTCATTCAAATAATACCTTGCATTCAAAAGGAATTTTTGTGGTGGGCTCAGGAATGTCACCTAAACAAGGGACTCTCTGTGACCCGCCAGAGGCAAGTCAGATTCTAACGACAGATGCCTCAGACATTGCTTGGGGAGCTCATCTGAATGGAAAGTGGATACAAGACAAGTGGCCTGCCAGACTACAGCATCTACATATCAACATGAAAGAGATGTTAGCAGTCCAGTTTGCATTAATGGCTTTCAAGGAGTTACTTCTTCCAGGGCAGGTGTTGATTCTAACAGACAACACAACTGTCATGTGGTACATCAACAAACAAGGGGCAACACATTCTTACCCTTTGTGCAGGCAAGCAATGATTTTATGGGAGACTGCGCTCAGCTTGCAACTAACTCTTCAGGCAAGGTTTCTGCCGGGAGCACAGAACTCCTTAGCAGATGTGTTAAGCAGACAAATCATGGATCCCCACGAGTGGAAACTGGATCTTCATGTATTTCAAAAATTGACAGTGTCATGGGGAACTCCAGACATAGATCTGTTCGCTTCTCCACTAAACCACCAGCTGCCAAAGTTTTGCACGAAGGGATTTCATCACACAGCTTGGAAAGTGGATGCTCTTTCTTTCAGTTGGAAAAATCTTCATGTGTATGCTTTTCCACCTCTGCCTCTTCTCCCAAAGGTGCTTCTAAAGGTCAGACAAGACAAGCCAAGGATGATTTTAATAGCTCCAGATTGGCCTCGGCAGCACTGGTACCCATTACTGAGGAGTCTGGTAAGGAAGCCTCCATGGCCTTTACCCTTGATTCCACACCTGTTGTCTCAGAGGGACGGTCATCTGCTCAATGTCAAGCTTCACTCTCTTCATCTAACAGCCTGGCATATTCTGTTTTGAAGGACAGCAGGTCTCAACTTCCTCAACAAGTTTTAAATGTGATTATGGAAGCCAGAAGACCTAGTACAAGGAAAGTGTACGCAGAAAAATGGAAGAGATTTTTATTTTGGACTGCAGCTAAGAATTTGGAGATTTCTGAGCCTAATTTGAGTGTGGCTCTTCGATA